>NC_135445.1:11902682-12202682 GCF_051991255.1 Vanacampus margaritifer
GTACTATGTAGCTATGCTTTGGTGACAAAGCTGGACCCGCCATTGGCCCAACAGTACACAGTATGTTCCCGGCTGAGGGCTTACTCACTTGCACGGGACAGGGCTGGCTGATTTCTGCATAACAAGAAATGGGAAGTGAAATAAAATTCTTTATGCTTGAGTCATAAAACACCCAGAAACTGTTTAAAAGTGTGAAAACTCTTCAGCACTGTAAGTAACTGACATATATTTTTACCCCTAACTTTTTCCTTTTTCACTATTAATAAGAAAGGATAGTTTGCCGTACCCTGTGACTTTTAACTAATAATCTTAGCCAGGCCACCAGACAGTGTCCTCTTGAGACTGATCCCGGACCAGCCGCTGCTGACCCTTGCCAGGCTGAGAATAATTGCACAGTCTGCTTTTGCAGCATGGATACCACCAGCTCGAGACGCTAAATATACCTGACTGGTGTGTCTGAAGAGCTCAGGCATAGAGATAGTATACTTAGACTGGAAATCCACACCTTGGTGTATTTTTATGCCATCATTTTTCAGACCTTCCTTTACCCAAACACACAAAATAAATATAAAAAGTATCAATCATGACGCTCTCAATGAAGTACTTGGGACATGGTACGTATTGAAACATAAATACAAAAAAACTGTCAGTTTGGCCTTTAAAGATGTCAAGGGGAAAATGTTGACCTCTATGTAGACAAGAAACAGGACAAGCACTGTGAAAATAATGTGAGTTGAGCTATAAACGAATAAAAACTTAACATGTAGTGAGATGACTGCCTATTACACCTTAAGCAAGGCCATAGACACATTAACAGGCAGTTATCATCTGCCTCATACTACTGAGTGCTCCCCATCCGTTAAACACGGGCATCTCACTTTGTTGCACAGCAAAATGATAATACAATATCAGAAAAAGAGAGACAGAGAGATGCCTGTCTACTTTACCCTAACACCAAAAAAATATCACCAGTATATGATTATATGAGGTTATAATCAATATAGAATACATTTCACAAGTGCAAAAGCATATACAGGGTGTCCATAAAGTCTCTTTACCATTAAAAAAAAATATTAAAAATACAATTGATTAGATATTTTATTCAGATTTGTTCTATTGTATTCAGTGTTTATTAAAGTTTTTTTTTATCACACTGCATTTGTGTGTTTCAGGGATCCTGTTTGTCAAAGAGGTGATGTTGAATGAACCTCTACAAAATGGCTACCCCTCAAGAGAAGGCGCAATGTGTCTCATGGTTTATTGAAACAAAATCGGATAGGCAGACTCAACGAAACTACAGAACTAAGTATGGAAGAAATCCACCATCACGTCCGTCAATTCGTGCATGGCACAAGAAATTTATGGAGCCAGGGACAGTGTTAGATAAAGGAAGGAGTGGGCGACCTTTGACAAACAGGATCCCTGAAACACACAAATGCAGTGTGATAAAAAAAACTTTAATAAACGCCGAATACAATAGAACAAATCTAAATAAAATATCTAATCAATTGCATTTTTAATACATTTTTGAAATGGTAAAGAGACTTTATGAACACCCTGTATATTTCTAACAAAAGTCAAATGAATGAATTACTATTCTGAATTGTTTAACAAGTTGAAAAAGAAGTTAACCACTGTCAATGTTTAAGTACAATTTGATATTAAGTCACGACTGGTATGGTGATGCTAGAGTCTTGCTCCTAAGCCAAATAAAAAAGCAAAACCGATACCCAAAAGTTGATCCTTTGACCCTCGCTATACTGAACTCTCGTCATCTTTGACATGACTTTTTAATGCATATTTGTCTTGAAACCATCTTGTTTGATGGTTACTCCTAGAATAAGTGTTGCAATGTCGCCACACCTCCAATAAAAAAAGTTAATTAATGAAAAAGCAAAAGCAATTTGGATCTTCAGTTAATTCATGCTCCTTGTTAAACCGAGCTCTCACTTCAACCTCACCTATTGCAAGAAAATCCCCAAAATGCTCAAGAAAAAGTAAAATAGATGCCCAGAATTAACATTGTAAGCTCCCGTCACGCATGACCATTGTTCGCCACGGGAAGTTTGATGGCTTTTATATATGTCTTTTCTGAAAAGTTAGGTTGAATAGCCAATTGAACCTCTTGTTGGTGCAGCTCTTTCTTTTGAAATAAATGTCACCTCAAAAAACACTTGAAAGCGAAACAGATGCACAAATTTATGCTAGTTGCTAAACCAAGCTCATCAACAGGCACCCATCTAAAAAATGCGTATTTTTCAGAAAATGTTTGTTCAGTTATTAATTGAGGATACTTCCTTTCAAATAAGTGCTGCGCTAAAAAACTAAAAAGCAAACGACTGGATGTTGCTCAATAAAGTGAGGTCTATCTAGCATGCTGGTGTCTATGTTTTGGGATAAGTGTTGCGGAAAACAAAACAAAACAAAAGAAAAAGCAACAATGACTCAATGATGCTTTCTAAACTGAACTCTCATGACAGATGTCCATTCTTTTTGGTGTCTTAAAAAATATATAGAAAAAGCCAAATTCATGCCCATTACAAATCCTTGGATGCTCTTGAGAGGTGGAACAAGTTTTGTACCAATTTAGAGCCCAATTGTTTAGATTCGTAATCGTACATTATCAGCAGGATGGTTTTGTAAAAAAAAAACATTAAGTAAATTATTTCTCTCCCCAAACCTAATGGCATTTTTCTTGGTGCAAGTTCCATTCCACCAGTGTCTTCTGAAAATCAAATAATCTATTTTTACATTTTTTATTTTTATTTCTTTTCACAATCTGGATACTGCAGCCACCACAATCCGCAGACTAATTAGTACAAAGGCCTCAAAGTTCTGAGGATCACGGTTTGAATATCAGTCCTTCTATTCCTGTGTGGAATCAAATAATAATAAATAATAATAGTTTCAATTTGCAATGCACTTTTCATCAACATGATCTCAAAGTGCTACAGACAAAAAAAAGTATGTTTCTCTGGCTTCCATACACATTCCCAAAACATTCATGTTAACTTAATTGAAATTGTCTATTGGTGTGAATGAAAATTAGAATGGTTGTTTGTGGATGGACATTTACTGCGTGTGCCCTATTATTAACGGGCTGCTTTAGAAAAAGGTCGTTAAAACAACAAAGCATGTGAGACTTTTGCACACTACTGTATGTGTATATCTTTTCAAAAGCAGCAGACCATCTCAAGTTGCAACAAATCATCTGTGCGCCACCGATACTTTCGGTGCACATTCTTCGGTCACCTGTTTCCTCTTAGCAACACATGTCAGCAAGTGAGTGAAGACAAAGTCAGCTGCTTTGCTAATTCATCTTATATCATCTACCTTTAACTCTCAAATCACCGGCAGACAATAGTGAAGAAAGTGAACAATTTGTACTAGGAGTGGTAGTAATAACACTGCAAAATCACAAAGGATAGAATAAAATATCCAATCTAACCCAGTATATTTATAAAGCCTATTTAAAAACAATTAAGTTGACCAAAGTTCAGTACATCAGTAGATAGATAGCAAAAATAACAGCAAAACAAAACAAATGCAGGACAGGTTTACACAAACACAATAAATTGACAGAAAATAAATAAAATAGAGTCATACTCAACTGGTTTATGCTAATCACTCAGCCATTCACAATGTAGAAAAATCCTGATGTCATCAAGAGCCAATGAGCTGGTGAATTTGAAATATGCAAGGAAAACGTGCCATGGCGGATATAGTTCAAGTTTCCTGGGCCAGCACCAGTGATTTTGAAGGCCCTTAACAGATTTGAATGACATGGCAACTCAAACAGGCTGAAATCTGATTGGCCCAAAAAAAGTCAACATCCATGTGTACTGAAAGCGGTGTGGCCAAGAGAAACACTAAGAAAAGAAAAGAATAAATTAATTAAATTTTGTGAAACTAATTTTTGAAATTAGATTGTAAATTTAGTCGGTGCTTCTGCAGGAAAGGCCTTGCTTGCCCTGATCACTTCACCACTGTGGTCTAGACTGGATTCATTTTGACGTGACTCTAAATGTGGTAAAGGTGAATAACATCTTTTCATGTTCCATTTTAAATTTTCCACGTGCGTCTGGTGAACGTGAACAGAAAGTTGGCTGATTTAGCAGATGAATGCATGCATCCAATTTTGAATAATTTGTTATTTTACAAGTCACAAAGGAGCCACAGAGGTAGACGTTTTTTTTTTCCTCCACGTCTACTATAAAGATGTTATTGTGTTCATGGCATGCACAGAAAAGGCCCACTCAGTGACTCAAATCATTCTGTCTCCATTGCAACCCACTACTTCTTTAAGGAAAATTTTGTGTAACCTTTGACCTGCAGCGCTCACCTTTTTGGACCCTCTTGTCTCGCTACCGAATCTCTAGGCCAAGATACTTTGGGTATGTACCTGGCCTTAAGTTATCCATTAATTAATCAAAATGCATCATCAGAAATAATTGCATTAAAACAATTCATTATCTAACTTCATGAACTCTAAATATTATTAATATTGTAGTTATTTAAAAAAAAAAAAAGTATTATTATTTATTCAATTAAAAATAACACATAAGCACATCAACACCCTAAAATAGTTTCTCCCATTTTTTCCCCCTTCAGAATTTACTAATTAATTCAATGAAAGACGATGTATTGATTGCCCAAGAATTAATTAAAATGCGTTAAATAGTTTCCATGAGGTGCTTGTCTGTCAATGTAAAATGTGTCTTAATTTGTGATTTTGAAAATTAAGAGACTTTCAGGAACGTGATAAATAGTTCCCAAGATGTCCTGAATGAACTGAATATTTTCAAGTTGAAATGGTTTCAGTTGAGTCGGTGAAGAAATGTGGAATTAGGAATTAGGAATTAAATGTTTAACAGTGAAATAAATGTAAAATAAAAAATGTCTGGTCGGCAGGAGGACACTTCTATGACCAGAAGTTAACATCCATCCGTGCTCCATCCTTCCTCCTTCGTCCCTCCTCCTCCTCCTACACCCCCCCCCCCCCCCCCCCCCACGCCAGTCGCTATGAGATCCCGGAGCGTCACACTTTGGAACCAGTCTGGCTTCAGCCACCCATGAGGATTCGCTACCAGGCACATTACACTGCAAGCTTTGTCACGCCGTTTCTTCCTCCCGCACCGGGACAACGAAGAAAGGAGGGGAAAACAAGCGTCCGCGGTGAGTTTGAGTAAATTGAAATCTGCTTTATTCCATGTTTTTTCCAACCCTGTTGCGCTAGCTCGCTAGCTAGCCGCTGTAAATGCTGCTATGGCTCGGGTAGTTGTGCACTTGAATCCCCCTTGCACTTGTTGCTCCCCTACGGAGAAAAGAAAACTATTTTAGTCGTTCTTGTTATCACTTTTCAGAAACCGCTCCTTCTTTCTGAGTTTCAAAAGAATTTGCTGCAAAAGTGCGAAGTCTAGACAGTTAGAAGTTTAAAAGTTCAAACTGTTCAAAGGGGTTACGGGCAGGGGTGAGGAACGTATGGGTCGCGGACTGTTTACTGTCCTCTGAGAGCATTAGATCAAGGCCAGATGGGGCGAAAAATGCTGACTAATGTTTATACGACAATAAAATTTTTAATCTTCTGAAACTGAAGTCAGAATCTTTCAATTGATTTGTCTTATTTATTTTATATATATATATATATATATATATATATATATATATATATATATATATATATGAGAATAAATTACTATCTCACGATAATAAATGTATTTTTTGAAGAAGAAATTCAAGTGTAAGGCCAAAATGTAATGAGAATATAGTCAGAATCCTATGCCAGTAATTCATATCATGGTATTA
Organism: Vanacampus margaritifer; assembly: GCF_051991255.1. Classification (NCBI taxonomy): domain Eukaryota; kingdom Metazoa; phylum Chordata; class Actinopteri; order Syngnathiformes; family Syngnathidae; genus Vanacampus; species Vanacampus margaritifer. The sequence continues at coordinate 11,908,488 of NC_135445.1, forward strand.
ACTGTATCCCTTCATGGTAATGGAATAAATCACAGTATATATCTATTTGCTTACTGGTTTACATAGTCTTTTATTGAAGCTAAATGGATTAAAAAAACAATGAAAGAATAAATTTACTTTGGATAACAACACTTATTGTACAAATCTTAAATCAAAATTAAAAGTCAGCACTCTCTGGTACCAAATAGTGCAATCAAAAATTATTGCTGATATTTTAAATGAAAACAGTACAATTGACTTAGAGCAAGTATTCACTTGAAGATCACAAGTGGCCATTTATTTATATAGCGCTTTCAAACAGCCTTAGCTGTCACAAAGCGCTTTACAGATACATAACATAAAATAAACATAACATAAAACATTAACAGCAATACAATAAAATTACAACAAACCAACATTTTTTCATTCCTACATATGCTTTGATGTTTGGAGCAGTTATAGATGAAAGAGAAGAGAAAGTCTCAGACGCGACCACAACATGCATAAGACTACACATAGAGCTTGGGGGCCCCCTGGTGGCTTGGGCGCTCTAGGCAGTCGCCTACTTGGCCTATAGCAAGAAACGGCTATGCAGTTGGGGGGTGGTTATCAGTTGTGTTACTTGCGTCTCATCTAGCCTCAAGAACGGCGGATGGCGAACTAACGTTACATGCAGTATATCTGGTTGCAACACGTTTTTGTTTTGTGTTTTTTAATATATTTTTTGTACATTTTCTTTAAAATTTCTTGGGCTTGGGTGGGGGCCAGTTTACTTGGGTGGCCCGCCCACATATTAACATGATGTGGGAAACACTGCTGTGTTTTTATGGAATGGTCATACTTTTAACAGTAAAGCTGGTCAATGTGGACATTTATAATAATAACAACGTAGTACACTTCACTGTCTTTTTTGACAATTCCGAGCTTACGTTACAAGCCCAAATAGCCGTCTTATTTGGTAAAATGGCGCTCTCCGCTCATTAAAAAATATTGGACTTTGGATCGTTGTAATTAGATTTTCGAGGATTCTTTTGATTTCAAAATATGAGGAAATGTCGTTTGACTACTATAACAATCTGCCTGGTTTATAATAGTCGCAGGCAAAAGCAATACAATATGCTGTGCGTTTTTACCATGCTTGGAATTGTCAGTAAGCTTGTATATGATCATAATTTACCCTTGGCTCAATTTTGATGCGATTTCTTGTGGAATACAAGTTATTTTGGTGGCTACTCTTCTTGTTGAAGAGTAGCCACGTTGAAGTAAGACACCTGGTTCACTAAAATTCCTCCTCTCCCTGTGTGGCTGCCTTTCAAGGACAAACATGTTATAATATCAAAAGATTGAAATTGTAATTTTGCAAAAGGAAGTGAAGAAAAATATAATTAGTTTTACTTGAAATAATTTGCTAAATTTTACCTTCATCAATATTTACACTTTTTGTTCCACGGTTCTCAGTTCTTAGGAAACCTGGCCTCACTAATAATGGCCAACACAATAAACACAATGCTTTATGCTACAAAGTACAAAGTATTTAAAAGTGTCAAATTTTCACTTCATGTGAATGCATAATTAATAAACCAGCATTATATAAGCAGCAGACTCTTTTTCTCTCAGAAAAGCTGGCACCCAAAGGTCATTGGGAGGTTTCTACCCTTGATATGCATAAATTTAAGGATGCTCTTTCAACCTAAACAATAGGCTGACATTTATAGGCTGCAAGCTCGCTCAATGCATCAGCTCCATGTACTTTACCAGTACCGATGCTTTAACGCTGGCAATTTAAAAGCAATGGGAAGTCAATTTTGCACAGCATGCAAATGTATGTAGTATTAGCAGCTTCACTGCTACTAACTAGCCACTTTGGCCCCACCATTTTCCCCTCAATCCTGTCTGGCCGGAGTGCTGCATCCCCCGGAATCCTTAAAATTTCAGCCGGGCCACGACATCCCGTTCCTTATTGCACAAGTCTTCTACGCAACAAAGTTAATTTGCACTGGTCTTTCTTTGCCTGGTTCACGTCACTCGGGCCTTGTTGATATGATGGACTGTCCAGTCGAGATCATCGTGGTAGGGGGTTGGCTATAGGGAGCTAGCCCTAACAGGATATTGCTGCGTACTATTACACCGGCAGACAAATCATTAAACAGCTGGCAGTTGAGGCAGTTCTGTTGCTTGAACTGACTTTGCCTCAGGTTAGATGTTGTGTTTGTGTGTTGTGAGTTTGTCCTGGTGCCTTTTTGAAAGATTATGAAATGCCAGGGGAAGCAATTGACATATTTCTTCTATTTGCTCTTCAGGCACTGATTTCCCACACCCCTTTAACAGTTCCCTTTTGTTTCTAGGGCACCCTAAGATTGCACAGCTCAAAACTATGGGGGGAAAAGTATGCCTCTAAATCTCAGAGTTTGAGCTATTGCCACGCACAAGGTTACAAGCTTTAATAGTATTAGACAATCAGTCTGTTTGCTTTTGCTCTAGATTTTTGTCATGTCCTCTTCCAACTGCCTTTTTTTTTTAAATATTTGAGTCCAACGTGGGTTTAAACTTCGAGCTCATAGCGCGGCAGGCTTTACGTTCTTGAAAAACAACTGCACAAGAAACTAAAATAACATCAATTATTATTAATTTATATATTTACTGTTGTTTATTGCACAGAACTTTGATTCACAATTTATTTAGTTGTAATATTAACTTATGTTTATTAATTATACTTCAGTAATTGTAAAATGTTTAACCTTTATTTTTACTATTCCTCTGGCTTAATTGAATGAAAATGTATTGTATTTTTTATTTGTTAAGTTTTATATATTGAAAGGTAATTGTTAAATGTATTTTTTTTTACTCTTAAATAATGATGAACATTTACTACCACCAAAATTAAAACATAAAATTTAACAAAAAAAAAATGTTTTTCTTTTAAAGAGAGAGTACCAAAGGACCGAAAATTGGTACCTTTGAGTATCGGTATCGATTCCCAGGTACCGAGTGTTGGAACGGTGCCGGTTCAAATGTGAAAGTTACCCATCCCTGGCGTTGATATTTGAATTCTTTTTACGTAATACATTTAAAAAACCAACAAAATTGATGTCCTTTTTTTTTTGTCCTTTTGCAAGATTGATTTATGTAAATTGAATTAGTACTGGTCACAGCCTATTACTTGTTTTTCACATATTCACTTGAACCAGCAGACATGAGCTAAATGAAATGACACGCTTTTTCTTGTTAACGATAACCTTGCCTTCTCTAGAGGCTCCTTGTTTTCCAGTCTTAATCAATTTGAAGTGGTCTGGAAAAAGGGGAATTTCATCAGCGGGATGAAAACGAGTATTGTTCCAGACGTGAACTTTGTGCAGGAATGGCGCCCATCTTGCATCTCAGGCAGAATTTACTTACCATTTTTGGATGTTTTGGACCCCCAAAAAGGTTGGATCATATATTGCCTTTGCAAAAAAAAAAAAAAAAAAAAATGGTTTCAGTAACTAAGCATCATGAAGTGTGTGTCATGTCAGTGTTGCATATTCCATGTTGCATCATATCCTACAACCTCTGCTTGAAAAGAAGGCGGATCAACAATTCACCTCCCACTGTGGCAGTCACTGTAGTCTTTGACGCTGACACCCCCAAATCAATCCCCCCCGCCTTACACAACAATGACCAAGCAATGAATAAGGGGGTGTACTTACATAGTGTTGACAATGCAATGTCTTTTCCATGGTTTTCAAAATATTTACACAGAAGACAACCCTTTTCTTTTGCACAGCCTTTTCAAGCCAAGATTTATCTACCTTTTTCTGGGTTGATGTTAAGGATAGATGATTATCATGAGTGAAACAACAACAGTCCAGTACAGTCGGCAGCATGGTGACCCCCTAGTATATAACTTCCGAGGTTTTGGGTTCAAATCTTGGGTCCTGCCTTCCTGTGTGTAGTTTGCATGTTCTTTCCGTGCTTGTGTGGGTTTTCAACAGGTGTTCCAACTTTCTGCTACAATTCAAAAACATTTGAGGTCAATAGAGGGTTCCGACCTTTGTGCTAAAAATAGCAACATCCCACAATCCCATGCGGCCGACCATAGCGGTAGGTAGGTAAGTCCCCCTTTTCAATGTGAACACCGGTTAGTGTAAATATTTACAGTAGATTCGTTTACGCGACGAAAGTTTTTTAGTGGACTTTGACAATCTGTAGTGAGGGAACAGTACACGGAGAGTGCGCGTTATGCCTACAAATTGTGTTTGATAGGCGACGTACGTATAAACTAAAACAAAGACTGGATTTGCTGACCCAAAAGTACTGCACTGCACAACGTATATTGATATTACATTACATTATGAAATTGCATTATTACATACAAGCCATTTTAAATCTTTCCCACTAAATCCCGACACGCTATACTGTCACTCTCTTGGTGACTGGAGGTGCTCGCAGGTAAACAGGAGCGTTTAACGCCCTCGAGTGTGATTGTGACCCAACTTGCTTTAGTGTACTAATACGTTATATTAAAGGTAGAAATAGTGTGATGTTTTTTTCTTCTTCTTCAGAGTAGTCTAACTTATGTTAGAGGCGAATTATTTGTCCTCTTTTGCGTGTTCCAAAAAATTGAAGATAGACTTCTTGTGAGAAAAACTCCTTGCAAAGATGATTTATTACAGAGAATCTCCGGTCACACAACACTGAAAAACATCACGTAAAAGGTGGAATTCCAGGGTGCGTGTGTGCCCCCTCTTTTGCGGAATACAGCTTTTAAAGAATCCAAATCAGTAAGAGCACCTATTTCTCCTCCCATCATGAATAAGTATAACTGATTGGTTCTCACACAATATGTTACATAATATTATTTTCGTACACAGTCCGCAGCTGTGTTCCATCTTTTTAGACAAAATATACTCTCAGGGTACTTTTCGTACTTTTTTCCCAAAACAATATCTCACAAACAAATTGAACTGGATTTAGAGTGGCCGTGAGTGATGGTGCTCTCAGGGTATGTGTGTGGCAAAATCTGTTCTCACGAACAGAACGTGTGTGCGCAAAACACTGAGAAGGAATTTTTTGACAAAAACAAGGTCAAATTATACTGAGTTCAACACTATTTCACCTACTCTACACATCTATAAAACATTTCAACATGGTTAATATATGAAATAAAGAATTAAAAATGTTAATAATGTATAACACTTATGAGATGAAAATATTAATGTAAAAAAATATTTTACCTGTAACAAAGTGATCAAAACAAACGCTTGTGGCGTGGTAGATTTGATCTGTTGATCGCAGCCAGCCAAGCTCGTCTTCGTCGTTCACTCTTCTTCTGGGTTTCTAATCCCTGATTTGTAATCATTTTCGGCAGTCAAAAAAACCCCTTTCCGCCTTTCCCCCCAGACTCCTACAGTAAATGATTATGCACGAAGAAGGCATAACAAACTTCCTTCTGCTTCACCGAACAATAACAAATGTTGCGTTAGTAGCAGGGCTTTACTACCAATATGGACCCAGGCAGTGCATTCTGGGTAATCTGAAAAGTTCTCTGAACCCTCTAGTGACGATTCTAAATTGTCCAAACTGTAGGTGTGAATGTGAATCGTTGGTGATAAGTCCAGGGTGTACCTTACCTCTCGCCCAGTCAGCCGGCATAGACTCTGGCTCGGTCACAACTAACTGAATGGTTAAAACGACAGCTTAAGCTTTTTTTTAAGCTTTCACTTAAATGTCCCATTCGTCACCAAATCTTTGTTCTTGGATTCCACCTGGCTTTTTCACGTAAGGAGTTTGACATATGGCAGGCGCCCACCCATATTGTTCTCGCCATGCAGGATCGGGTCAGGGGGCAGCCTTTGGTGCTCTGATGTTGAGGTGTCTGGTGCTGTGTTTTCTCCACACATCAGACATCGTGGCCAGCCCACATCACCCCCTTACCTAACACCACACATCCTCCCCATCCCCACTCCCCAGCCACAACAACGCCGAACCCCTTCCCACCCCCAGGCTGAAATCATTTGCTATTGGCAGGGAGGGGCACCATCTGCCTCCATAGACCAAGCAGACTTGCCTGTAGAGGCATTTGGTGTGTGGCGTGTGTGCGCGCGTGCATGTGTTTGTCACTGGCCATGCATTACTGCATTTCTGCATTCCAAAGATGTTTTAGCGAACCATAGAGTAGATCAAGCCTTAGAATAAACTGATAAGAAGGACAGAGACGGAAGCCTGTTTCATACAGAGGTCACGCCAAATTACTGTATCACTGCTTTAACAGAAGTCCTGGTGTTTTCCCACCCTTGCCTTCGCCATGAACTCTTCAAAGGCAGGATACTGCCAACAACAGCCTTCAGATCGATGACCGGTATGCGTTTAAAATAGTCGAACAGCGGTAATGTCTTTCAAAACAGCAGGATTGAGCCCAGATTCAAACCTGGAACCTCAGGCAGAGCAGTGCTAACTACTAGTACCTCAGTGTCCTGCCTGTCTGACTGAGTCAGTTTGAACAACATGACACAAACTCTGGGAAATTGAGATACATGCATGCTCATGTTTTTCATCTTATAGCAATATAGCTCTTATTTAAGCAGGAGTTCAGAACATTCAGACCTTCAGATTCTCCCTGTTTCCACTATTCTTAACACCAATCTTATTGGCTTTGTTTGACCGCCTGATATTTTGCAATTATGCACATTTTGTAATCAGCTGTAATTTGATTGGTGAAGTAAGACGTAACATATTATAATAATATACATAAGTAGTTATTGGAAATGCACCTTGTCAATCACCAATCCAGCATTCTGCCACTTGCGCAAAACTCACAATGACATTTACCGATACATATAACAGAAGTGAAGAACAAAAGCTTTATTTATTTATACGCTCCTTGATTTCACAATTTAGCTAATATTCAAATTGTAGACTTTTAAAGTGACAAATTAATTGAATTAATTTGCTTTATTGCCCAGCCTTAATACGGGTATTTGCAAAAGTCCAGTAATACAGTATAAGACTATTATCCTGCGTCTGCGTCCCACTTCACTTCGTTTTGCCATGCAGGAGTTGCAACTCTTAAATCCACAAGTTTTTCTTCATTAAAATAATTTTGAAAAGGTTCCAAATAAAGTATTTATTCCTAATTTATTTTTATTGCACATTTTGAAAGTAGCTGAAAATCAAATTATGTTATTGTTAATAAATAAATGTTTTATATTTAAATCACGCTCATCGTTTATCGCCCCAGGCTTCGCTGACGACATAGCTGAGTGCAGCGCAAAGCTCCTGATGCATTGCCGCTGACAACCAACTTGGCTGTGTGTTTTTTTTTTTTTTTTTTTAAAGGTTCCCAGCATTTAGTGTTGCCGAGGGCACGGGGTTGGAAGGGAATGGCAGCGGGAAGGCAGCCCGCATACAGTACATTCTGTTTGTTGTGTTTGTCCTGTTCCTCCTCCTCCTATCCTTGTCTTACGGCCATCTGCATGCAAGGCAACATTGACTTTTACAGGTGGCAGGTTTGAATCTTTTTCCCTGGAACGGTTTACAAACAGTTAGTATCCTATCCACCTTATTCCCAGGCCCCATCAGCCTTTGCATTTTTTTTTATGGGCGCAACTTCCGGTATGATCAGAAACCGGCAAGTTTGTTTCAGATCACTTCACTTACCTTGTGTGTTGTCTGAGTCCCTACACTTAAGAGCAATTTAAAAACAATAAATCGTTAGCCTCTCATGTACAGTTAAACCAACAGGTAAACTGACCTTGGCTTGAAGCTATAAACATGACATGTACATTGCAAGCCCTAAATTGTGTGCACTGTTACTGCAAAACTGTTATAGTCATGTTTATCTGTTATTCAGTGTGATTTATGTTTCAAACTTTTACTGAACCTTAATTGTAAAACACATTTAAATAATTTTGTAAAAAGACAAAAGCAGCTGACAAGAGGAAAATGGCTCTTTATAACAATTTATTTCTTACATATGATAAGGCAAAGCATACTTTTTTTTTCCTTACAGGAGAGCTCAGTATTGTTCATTCGATTTGACATCATCATTGCTCTCCTTTTTAAAAAAAAAAATAAAAAATCCAACAAATCAATTAAAATAAATTTAATAAATGTTTTTTTTTTTTCGTTTTTTTTTTTAAAATACATATACATATATATATACATATACACACATATATATATATATATATATATATACATATATATATACATATACACACATATATATATATATATATATATATATATATATATATATATATATATACCTTTTTTTGTATGTGGGTGAGTATGTGTATGTGCATGTGTGTGTGTGTGTGTGCGTGCGTGCGTGTGTGTATTCATCAGTTCACCTAAAGCCCATTAAAAAAAAATCCCATACTAATAATATAATATAATAATAAATTGCCAGATGCAGAAACATCAATGTAAGTTATCACGCAAATGTACGGAGCACACCCTCACCGTTGATGGAAGGTTGTCCTATGGTGATATATATATATTTTTTTCGTGTTACAGCTGACAACCAACCAAGTCTTGCGCCAAACAGGAAACGTAAAAACTTGTTGGAGCAAGGGTTCACCATATCGATTCAATCGGCTAAATATGACAATAACTCAGAGGGAACACTGTGACAGAGCTCATCTTGCGTTGTAGTCCCATCACCTCCAAAATGGTGGATACATCTGAGGACGTGCATTGCATGTTCCCTGTTGGTTCCCCCACTACAGTGCCTAACTGTTTAACAGCTAGCCCCTGTGCTTAAAGGAGAGAAGAAAGCGACCCCCCCCCCCCGTCACAATAGACACACTCCCATATGCCCCCTCCCCCGTCTCCGACTTGCTTCCTCCTCCTCGAGTCGATTGTGTGTGTATTGAGGTTTTCCAGAGACGAAACCGCTCCTGCACAGTAGCAGATGAGCGCCGTCCCTGCCCGCCCTTTTTCCATGGCGGATGACAGAGAGCGGCGTGGGTGAAGATGACATGTCATATTTGGTTGATTCAAATGGTTCTGTTTCCGTTTGTCTGTCATGCACCCATGCGACCGAGCAGAAAAATCTATCCACCTGCAGGATCTTCCCCCGCACTCGTCATGGTAAGACTCCTGTCGTTGCATTATTGGTACAGAAATCAGATTTTGTGCACAGTGCAGTGCAGACTCGCTTGCACAGTCAATGCTATTTTTACTCTCCTCCTGAAGTAAATAATTCAGTATTGTGGTGGATTGTACTTTCCGGGTAGGACTTTTTATTGTGTGGGAGGGGATATACCTTCATAGGTGACAAATGTGTGGTATGAGGTGGTAATCTGGAAAGTCATTGCTTTTCAAAGTCACTATCTTGGATCTATTGTTTTTTTTTACACTACATTTAAAAAAATGTTCAGTACTGCTAATCTTGTTAGGATCACTGCAGATTTATTGATTGGCTCAGATGCTAACTGGACCCACAGTAAGCTATGTGAACTAGGGATGAGCACTTGACTTTATCAATTTGTGGATATGTTTTAAATTAGGGATGTAAGATATATATTACCTTATTATACACAGTCCTAATATATACTGCAAATAGAGTACAAATATGAGTTCTAGTGGCTTTTCACCACATTGAAAACAGCCCAGACAAGATGGCACGACCAGCGGAACCTCTGTTGAATGTTGTCTGGCAGATGGCATAGGCGGCGGAAGCAACATAAACAAGACTGGGCAGCTGAGCCGAGCTATGCCTAAGTTAAATGTCTAAAAGGTGAGGATAAGTGGTTCCGAAAATGGATGGATAGCAAACCCTATAAAGGCCTAGATACACCAATCCGGCGTCGGCCAAATCTGACCGACGCCTACCCCCTGTGGCGTTGGGCCAGACGTCAGCACGTCGTGTAGAAAAATGACGTAAATACACACCGCACCGACACTAACTATTACGTACCTTCAGCGCATGCGCGAGAAGTAATTCCCCTCCATACCATCGGCGGCGGTAGTCATTATTATATAACGGGATATAAAAACGTAAACAACTCATACCGGTGTTGACAGCGGCGCCGGGGTAAACGCGGCGGCCAGCTGGTGAAGCGAAAATGGCCGCTGGAACAAGCTTCGTATGGATGTACTCCGTTGTGGCGTATCCTGGACCCTGTCGACTCCTGGCTGCTACCGAGCGTTGGTTCACCCAAAAAGCTTCGTCCGCGCTGCCCTTCGCGTTTTGGACGCGGTGCCGACCTCCAGCTTCTGAAGGAGCTTCCTCGAGACCGCCGGACAGAAGGGCCATGCATCCCTACTGCTCCCACAAGGATCGCGTGGTAATTGACAAACAAAACGTTTATTTTGAGGGAGTTTTTCCTTTCCAACAACTTTGATCTCCTATGCCTGACGGAGACCTGGACTGTCGCTGGTGAGTCCACCGCTATGATTGATTTACTACCACCTGGCTGTACTTACTGGACGTCGGGCCGAGGTGGAGGTTTTACGGTGTGGTCACGGAGCGGCGTGGTGTCTGTCGGCGTGTGTAGTGGAGGACCCAAAATGCAGGGAGGCAGGAGAACCACAGCAGGAGTGCGGGCGAGACTGGCGTGCTTTATTTTACAGAAAACACTAACCGAGGAACTGGTTAGCATAAAATAAACAAGGAACTGAAAAGGTACAAAATCAAAATGACAGCCAGAACTCCGGGGGTGACCGTGACAAGCGGCAATGATCCCACACGGACTGATCACCACCCGGTAACTAAATGCACCCACACTAATTGGGTAACTAGCCACACCAGGGGCCAGGCACAAGTGGCTGAGGGCCCGGATTGGTCAACCCGCGGAAGGGCGGGAACCCACTCAGGGCCCTCAACCAAAGCCAGATCTCCCCAGACATGACAGGAGGAACAGCGACTATTTAAATTTTTTATTTTTTTTTAAAAAATCTAAACGATGTCTTATTTACCACATCGATCACAGCTTTGAAGCCACCTTCTTTGAAGTCGGCCAAACTGTCACTGTGCATTGTCATTTACCGACCTCCAAAATACAATAAGGACTTTTTAAACGCCTTTGCAAATCTTCTTGCCGAAATCATGCTGCAATATGATCATATCCTCTTTATGGGGGACTTTAATAGTCACGTGTGCTGTCCTGAAAAAACATAAAGTTGAGTTGAGTACTGTTTATCCGCGTTGTCACTTGCTCTTCTTGCCTTGTTCGCTGATTCGCTAGCTAACAGCCAATCACAGTGATCAAATGCCCCCGACGGCGATTCAACATGTCGAATTTGCTGGAACTCGATCCGACTTCACGACAGTAATTTATACACTGGCGCATGCCGTCGGCCCAGCGCTGTCCATCTCCCGATGTCGGATTGGTGTTTCTAGGCCTTAACACAGGAATCAGGAAGCAGAACTAAAGCGATAACCGGCGATGCATGTGGCTAATAAAAGTCAATGAATGTCAGGTTAAAGAGCTCCTGCTCGTACATAAAAGCGTCAGCATCGAAGGCAGCGGAACATCAGAACAGGCAACAAATGTCCTATTTTTGCATGATTTATATATACACTTACAAAAGACTGCCTGGTGTTGTGTAGGGGCTGATGGTCCTGGGTGGGGTCCATTCAACTCTCTGTCCAGTCATAGTAATTATCAAAAAATAATAATACATTTTTGGTTTGGGCAATCTGTTTTGGATTATGTGCTTACTGTCTATTTTAAAATAATGTTGTAAAACATGACTTTAAAAGTCAATCTCATTTTTTCAGTGTCCAGTGCTTCAAAAATTGGTATACCAACACTTATCTGCTTATGGGGAACTAAATCCCACTTTGGCGGGCCGTAATCTGTGTTATTTCAGCACGCTAACACATAACACAGCATATTAATCTCGGAATCTAATGTGGCTATTGTAATCCCTTAAAGGCAGATGAGATGAAGAGCTAATGCCTGATTTTCCTGTCAGCTACAGGATGCATCATATTAAAATATCCTCCTCCAAAAACCCTGATTGGTAAGAATGATATTCTTTGTCTCCTCCTGCATGTACTTTTAAGTGTTAAAATAAGCAACCAATAAGTTTTTTTGTTTTTTTTTATTATACATGTACTGTATCTCCATTTGCCATCACAACATTGCTTTGTACAAGAACTTCGTCCTACCTGTCCCATTCACTTTGTTTTGAAGGTCGCTGTTATTTTTCTCAAATACCCCAAGTATTGAAAGCCTAAAAAGGTTTGCGCAAAATAACAATAACATGTCTGATTGATTCTTGTTTATTTTCGTCAAGACAAGACTTGTGGTGGTTTTCTTTTAGTGCCATCAACCTCAAATACTGTAATTAATGCATCAGTACTGACTCTGATGGATGCTTAACAAGCAAAGAGAAGCAGTTTGCTGTTAATTTGGTTTAAAAAAAACAAACAAATGCCGACAATGTTGGATTTTGAACAAAAGTTATTTCCATAGAACCGAGTCTGACTTTCTAGCAAGACGAAAGATATTTGCCATATACTTTGATATAGTAAGACATTTGTTGACAACCACCGGATTGGCTTATGAATGAAAATGTTTTGAACATATATATTCAAATACATATATTTTTGAGTCTATTTATTGCACAAGTCAAAACCAGGTGGCTTAAGTGGCTATTTAACCTCAAATTGTGCAAATTTCAATGTAAACCACTGAGAACAATGCAAGCTTTTTGAAGCAGTTATTTTACCTAGCCTAGTACCTACTGTTGCTAGCTGAAAAGAACAAAGGCACTATCCAGATCATCATCATAGGGTAACTAACATTTACATAAGCACTTCCCTTTTTTTGGACAATGATTTTCCAAACAAGTAAAAACAGCACCTAAGCAGTGATGTCTTTTACTGATGCTAATTCTGGCTAATCATTTTTTTTTGTTTTTGTTTTAGTTTGCTATAAAATGTTCGACAACACGGACAGCAATCTGTGTGGCATCACTACAGTATGATCCCCCCCCTCCCATCAGCATTTGCCCTGTGTGTTCTTCGATAGCATTATACTATTTGCTCTGTACCTTGAGAATTACTTTTCTCTGTTCAGCTAGCTGGGTGGGGGTGGGGGGTGCTTCAGTCTCCACGGTAACAGTATCCCACAGAACTTGTCTCTGAGGGAGCAGGGCTCGTTATGGCAATTGTGAGCCACTGAAGCATGTCTGCTTAGTTCAGAATTGTCTGCTGGCCTGATTGTCATTTTGTGGATATGACTAATCACAGAGGAAGGAATTTCAAGGGTGATACCGCAATTTGTGATTGTAACTAACTTTCTGTTCTTCTTTTTTGTCTTGGGCAGTTTGGCGTTTCGAGAGTCCTGGGCCTCGTCCTCAACCCGTTTTAACTGTGCAAGGGGGGGGGAGTGAGAAGACATTTTAATGAACCACTACACGCTAGTCGACGCCATGACCGATAGGTAAGTGGCGTGTCCTCTTCATGCAAGTGTCTGGCTGTGTTCTGGCCTAGCTAACCTGTTTATTCAGTGTGAAAGTAAGACATCCCTGCAGTGTTGCTGCTGTGGCTCAAGCAATAACACTCCACTCACTCTTTGCGAAGTGTTGTTTGAGTGTTCTAGTGCACCACCAGAAGGGTACATGGGGTGAGGGAGTTCATAACATAGAGGAGTAAATGGTTATGGTTGTGTGGGTGGGTGTTGAAAGGAGTGGGGGGGTGTAAAGACTGTTTTGCTCCCCCCTGAAATTGTATGACATTTGCACAGAGGCTGATTTGCATTTCTTGTTACCACTGACAAAACGGCAAGCTGACGGCCTTTGAGGCTTTGTTACAATATGTTACTTTCTTTGTAATTCCCTCATTAAGTTCTTTTCAGTTTTTTTCTGCTTTCGTTTGTCAACTTTTTTTTTTTCCATCTCTCCATATGGGTTCGAAGGATTGGGGTGCGGTAGGCAATAAGCGGAATAAGCGCCAGAGGCCGGTCAGCTGAAAGGGATCTTCGCAAACAACAAGGCTGCTCCTATTATGAAGCGGCCTCAAGAATGCTGAGCACAAAATGTTTCTCACAATGTGAACTTTAAGAGCCACGGTGGTCTACTGGTTGGCACATCTGCCACATGGTTCAATACAATCATATCATGTTTCAGTTATTGGTCTGGTCTGTAACGTGCAGTTTTAAGGAAAGGGAGGGAGGACGCTACATTGCACCCAGGCTGGTCTCTATTTGGCTTCAGGCTGCAAAATGCAAAGCAGCCTGTGAATGATTGTTTTTTGTGATTGGCATTGAAAGGCATTCATTGACATATGCCCATCACGTACCATCACGCGGAGCACCACTATCCTGAACGTGACCCATGAGTGTCTTGTCAGACTCGATTCTGTAAAACATTTCATCTGAATTACATTTTCATTGTTCAATGTCGCCTTTGGTTCTTGTCTTGACGATGCAGGCTTTTGAATGTCTTCAATAATGTCTGAAGCAGAAGTGTGTTTTGAGGGACAGTTCTCGCGATTCATTAAAACTTGTTCATTACCCGTGGTTGTTGTAATGAGCTCAAAATTATCTGAAGAAAACAAAGTAGTAGTCACCACTGCTTGTCTTGTCTTGAAGTACTTGTGACCATTGATCAATAAAAAAAACATGACAGTCGTCATCCAAGGTTGTCTGAACTGGGTTCATTTAAGTAAAAAAAAAACGTATTTTCATCTGTCTTATAGGTACACTTAACCGCAAATCAATAAGAACATGGAAAATCAGTTTGAAAGCAAAAAATTAAATGTCATAATGGACTTACAAGGTTGTCATCGGACAGCAGTGTAGTATTTGAATGTGTTTAATAGGGCTGTAATGATTATTTGAATAATTGCTTAACCTGATGATTTTTTTTATTGGATTAAAAAATATATATATATTTTTTTTAAATAAACCTTTGCACCACATTATTAAAAAAAAAATTGATTATGATTATGGTTTTGTACAAAACGTGACAAAAAAACAGGCAAAAATGTTGATTGCTTTCCCAAAGTAAAAACAGATGTTGTTAAATGTCTTATTTTGACTAAGCACGGAAACATAATCAATCTGCTTTCATGGAGGACAACAGAAATCTGAGAACGATTTACTGTTGAGAGGCTGAAATTCCAGGGACAGTTTTACAATTTTAAGTAAGCAAGGTCACTAAATGATTCATCGATTATCAAAATAATTGTCAATGAATTTGATCATCGATTAGTTGTTGATTAATTGTTGCATCTATAGTGTTTAAAAAAATGTTACAGCTTCATTTTGTTAAGCCAGTATACCTGCTGGACTGTCTTTTTAAAGACCAACATTTATGTTTAAAATAAGAGTAAACAGTATTTCATTCCGGTTCATCTGGAGTTCTTTAATATGAAGTGAAAATGTAAGATTAAGTGATGATGTTGATGAACTGTGTGCCTCGGATGAAAGGTATCTGAGCAACCAAGAATGATCGAAAAGGAGGGGGAGGGGCCATCTTTTTTATTGTTTGTCTGTTGTCGTACGATTGTTCAATAGCGAAGAATGATAAATGTTATTCCAAAAGGAAGTGAGGGGAAAAGTTGGGGGAGGTCTCCTCCCCGGCCAAAAGGCAACAAAGCCCCCTTCCTCAACACAAAACCACTTAACATCCATACAAAGGAAAGCAGTAGATGCTTCTTATTTGCTTTCCAATTCGCAAAACACGCAAATAAACGTCCCCTTATCTCCTTGAAACAAACATTAGTTCAGTGTGGGATCGGGCCACATTCCTGTTAGATACAAGCATTCCATTCGGTATTCCCAGATACTAACTGGCCGCTCTCCATGTCCAACCTCCTAAACAGAGTTGACCATGCTCATATTTGCCTGTTTTGGCCACTTGTATTTTGTGTGCTTTTTACGCATCTACCAGCATTAAAGCTCGGCCTCCAGCGATACAGAAGCTTTTGGGATGAGGAAAGTTTGAAAAGCCAGATTTGCCTCTGTAATCCTCTTCAACACAGCCCCCCCTTCTTCCTTTCCTGAGAAGGATTTCGCTAAACAGGAATTTCATGCCCTCTTAGAACAAGTTTTTCCTCTTGTTGTGGATTATTTGGAAAGACGGCTGATTCCCAAATATGAAGACAGAGAGAGTACAGTGAAACCTTAAAGTTTTCTGGAAACCTATTCTGTAAAGAAGCCATGTTATGCATTTTCTCCTCAATTTAAAACACTTTACAGGTGTCTCAATAATGTGTGCGACATGCTTTTATGATAATACCCCAAGGATCATGAATTACAGCATACTTTTGCACTTTTTTCTGTGTCATGCAAGTGAGCCAATGCGCACCCTTGACACTCTACTAATGGTTTCCTACTCAGTCCTGGATATTCTTTGTCTTGCTTTTGACCAAAACCTGTTTGTTCCAATCCGAACCTTGTCATTTTGTTTCCCTCCCCCAGATGCAGTGATCCCAGTCGATGGCGCTGTCAGGGAGCGTGATTGTATATAGATAGAGGGGGTGGATTGCAGAAAGGATAATGTGAGAAAATTTAGGAACGCGGGGGGTGGTGGTGACGTTTTCCTGGAATGAACCACCATTGCGGTCCTCTGTATACCCATGTGCTTTGTTTTCTGCGTGAGTCAAGATCCTCCATGTTGTTGTTGTTGGTGGTGTTTTTTTTTCTTTCTTTTCTTTTTTTTAAAGAGAAGCCAGTAATGTAACTACCCCC
This sequence comes from Vanacampus margaritifer, assembly GCF_051991255.1. Lineage (NCBI taxonomy): Eukaryota > Metazoa > Chordata > Actinopteri > Syngnathiformes > Syngnathidae > Vanacampus > Vanacampus margaritifer. The sequence goes on from NC_135445.1 coordinate 11,925,098, forward strand.
TGAGTGCCTTTCATTCAGCAACCTTAGATTTATAAAAAAATAAATAAATAAATAAAAATCTTCCCATGAAATAAGAGTGATAGTTTCAGGTTTGAACTTGCAAGTTCTTCCACTGTACTGCTATTTGTTCGCAAGTAATGTGATCTATAAAATTCTATAAATAAATACCACATTTTATTGATTAATTGGAAATTGATATGGCTGTAGCCATATGAGTTGGCAGTTGGAGCTGTGGTTGGTTTCAGACGCTCAATACTAATCTGTTGTGGTTTGCAATCTAGGTGGTCGAGACAGTTGAGTCTAGAGGAAGATCAGAAGTTATTTCACCACAAAACACCTGCCTTGAACGAATTCTAATCTTTTTAAAGGCGCTTTATAATACTATAAATTCAGATTAGGTGCACCAGACAGGGATGTGATTTTTCTGCTAATTCGCGGAATTCCGCTTTTTTTAGCCCCCCCCCCCCAAAAAAAAAAATCCGATTTTTTATTTTTTTAATTTTTTATTTTTTTTTAGTAGTTCATTGTGTGCTATAACAAATACATTTGTGGTATGCTCTAATATGAGTTACTTTTCATTTGGTCACGATACAATTATTTGTTCATGAAATTTGAACTCTTCAACATTATTTATGTGTAATCACATTAGTTAGATATGATGATATTCTCAGTGATAGTTTTCAAAAGCAAAGGCAGTCCAATGTTTTTGAATGTGACTGATTTTGAGTTGACTAAAACTGCCATTTTATATGGGATAGTTCAATATACATTGAAAATTTATGCTGTTGTTTTGTCTATTTCTTTGTCATGTGAGTGCATTGAAAGTACTTAAAAACACGGAAAACCCATGAGCTCCGGGGGGCTTCGCTGGACCGAGCCTGCGGCCCCCAGACCCCCGGCTAAATTTTCAGATAATTTCACTTTGGTCAAATCACATCCCTGACCAGAGTGATGAATCAATGTCAGTAATCAATTTAAAAGATCTTCAGGATCAGAAGATAGAATCAGTTAATTGATTGGCCCGTAGAGGGTCTCATAAGAATCTTTTCAGTTGGACTACGGTACACACAAAAGACGTTTGGCTGTGGCATGACAGAGTTAAGTTATTAAGAGTTTCGCATTATATGGGGAGTTATTAAACTTAGATACCATTATGTGCCTACACACCCAATTGTGAAAAATCAAATGTGCAAATACTTATCGCCTATTGTACAGCCATCCATTCTCAGTACCACTTATCCTCACTGGGGGAGAACATGTAAAATCCACATATGAAGGTCGGAGTCTGGATTTTAACAACAGTCAAAATGAATGTATATAATTCTGCATCTATCCATGTAATTCAAAATTGGGTGCACAGACTGCACACGTTCATTTTTGAAGGCCCTGGAAATGGTTACTTCATGATGAATTGGTTGATTTTTGGTCTTTTCATGTTTTATGGATATTTATCAAATTCGGCTGCCATGGTCCGCCTACGTGCAATGTCAAAACCCAAAATGTTTTGCAATTATTCTTCAGTCATCCATCTAGTATACGTGGTTCGAATTTGCCAAATTGATTTCGCCATTGAAAACATGGCTTCTCAAAACACTTTTTGAGGTACAACCAAGCCAGTTTTGCCTGGATGTTTGAGTTAAAGAAACAAGGACATCTCAAGATTCCTGATTAAAATGGAGTGACTTGAGTCATGACTGTTTTTTAACTGAATCATTGTCCCGAGTGGGAAGTCTGGTGTCAAACTGCTGTGACCTTAGTTCGTCATCTGTCATTATGTTTCCTAGTCACTGAGTTTCTGGAGTGGGAACCATTTGATAAATGAGTTTTGAGTCTGAAGAGACCTCATTCAAGTCCACGCCTGTAACATCCCCACTTCCTCTCGGTGCCCTTTCGAGACCTGGATGTCACCAAAGAGCTCACACTCGGGCCACGATATAGACGCGAAGGCGTGGCATCCTCCGAATCACACAGGAAAAAGCTTCGCATCAGCTGTCAGCGGGTTTTGTGGGAGCTGAGCTGGTAACAGTCCGAGTGCTTCCTAACCATGTCGAAGGGGTTGTAGCCTTTGACCCGAAGCTCATCAATCTCTCGCCAATGTCATCATCTCGCTCGTCTCAATCGAAGCTGTCAGAGTAGAGCAGGAGGCCGGGGTTTGTTGTATGCTTTGTTTGTGCTCACTTGCATCTGTGTTTGGATTCTTTGTGTGGGGATCAACAATGGTGTGTAGTCTGGAGTGCACACTAAAGGACGGCGTGGGATATCTTATGAGCCAGCTGACCTTGAGCTCACGTTATATGTTTTCATATAGGAATATATAAACCGATTGCCGGTATGTTACTTACCCTAATTGAATTTGAGATACAATGGAAAGTTTGATAATTTCTACTTTCCTTTCTTTTCTTTGGTCCTTCCTCGGGTCTCCTGACGGCCTCACGACTCTGGCTGGAAGTGTTCGGTTTAGGTGAACGGTATGGGATTTTTTAATAGGTTTTAGGTGAACTAATGAATACACACTCGCACACACGCACATACACATACTCACCCACATACAAAATAAAAAAATAAAATAAAAAAAGAGAGAGCAATGATGATGACAAATCGGCAAAATTACCGAATGAACAATACTGAGCTCTACAAGAAAAAAAAGAAAAGGAAAGATTGATTAAAAAAAAAAAATTGGGGGGAAATATTCTATTCAGCAAGTGAACGTGTTCTGAATTCTTATTAACTCATTCACTGCCATTGACGGCTGTAGACGTCAAAAATTCATTTGAACTATTTTCATTAGTTTTACACTTTTTCCTCGAGTATGAAAACCAAATTTTTTTAATTGTACATTTTAGAACATATATAAAATTTGTGATTGATCGTGAGTTAATTATTAAAGTCATGTGATTAATTACAATTTTAAAAAAAATTATCGCCTGACGCGATTAAAAAAAAAGACTATTAAAATACTTGGCAATTTTTTTTAGATTATAATTAATTGCATGACTTCACTAGTTAACTCACGATTAATCACAAATTTTATATCTGTTCTGAATGTACAATTAAAAACATTTTTTTCCCACTTTTGTTAACAAGAGTGTGAAAACCTCAAACTAATAAATAGTTCAAATGAATTTTTTTACGTCTATAGCCGTCAATGGCAGTGAATGAGTTAAGGTGCCATTGTTGTATAATGCCTCTTGGATGAATTGGCTTGAGCTTTTTGTAACGATTTTGATACCGTTTCATTTTCATAATCATAAAAACATTTTGTATTTCTTAAGTCACTGAAATAGTTTGCAATCTATCACGTCAACAGCACCTTGCAGCCAAGTAATGCACTCCATTTTCAATTGCTTCAAGACTCAACTCCTCATTAACTTTCCACAGCTGGAAATATTCATGGCAATAAATGAATCAATTATGCCCTCTCTACATTTGTACTGTTTTGCACTATTGTGGTCCGCACTTACCGTAAATCCCATAATTTGAACTCCATTGCATAAACATTTCAAAACAGTAGCCTCTACCAAGGCACATAACCCCAGTATTTTAGATTAGCCTATTGTAAAGTATGGAGTCCTTTCATAAGTGAGTTCCCTGCGCAGTATTGATCTTACGCTATATGGTGGTGATGTCTTTAACAATGTTTAGCGTTCCAGTAAAATGAGATTTGATCACACCACAATGTTGTTTATTGCTGCATTACTCCATAATAGTTTTCATTTTCTTTTAAACTCCGGTTTCATTTGCTATAAATAGGAGGATACTGATATTGTTTGATATTTATGCACACATCCTAACAAAGCTACATGTTTGTTTTTTTCCTATGACCTAAATTTGTTGTATTTGTTAATGTGTTTACCAACCAAATTTTGTTTTTCTAATTCCGAGATTAATAATACAACAGCGGAAATGGAGCCAGAGCTGCAAACAGAACAGTGAAAAGGGCAAATATTTAATCTGTTGTTGGCCTGTGGGAATAAAAGCTGGTGAGAAGGAGAAGGAATTCAACGCTGTTGTGATGGTTTTCTTCTGGCTCAGGGAAGCGGTCTGATGGAACAGACTGTAAAGAGTCATGAATGGACGCCCAACTATCCGTCACAATGTTTCTGTGTCTCCTTATCTACAGTCAACAACATAATAGATTCTCCAGCTCACTCTTCTGGCGTGGCTTGATGCTGCTAAAAAGAAAAATTCCCAATAAACATCTTTTGAACCTCAAGTTCAATATTATTTGGAGGTCAACCAATACTGTTTCTGATAATGGCGTGATGGGTTTGGTGTTATGTTATGGTTATGTTAAATGATGGTATAATTTGTCATCATTTGCGTGTTCCAAAAAATTTAGATAAACTTCTTTGTGAGAAAGACTCCTTGCAAGGATGATTTATTACAGAGAATCTCCGGTCACACACACTGAACATCACGTAAAGAGTGGAATTCCAGCGTGCGCGTGCCCCCTCCCTTGTGAAAGACAGCTCTTTATAGAATCGAGTTTGAAAGTAAAACGCCTTTTCTCCTCCCATCATGAATAAGTAAAACAGATTGGTTCTCACACAATATGTTACATAACAGAATTTTAGTACACAGTTCGCACCTGTGTTCATCTTTGTAGACAAAATATACTCTTCCGTGTACGAGCTCGTACTTTTCCCAAAACAGAATCTCAGTCAACAGATTGAACTTGACAGCTCCTAATGTAGTATAGTTGTGGGAACTGTGTGTGTGTTCTCTCTCAAAGCAGAATATGTTCTCAAGCAGGACACTGAGAAGAAATTTTAGACAAAAACAAGGTACCAGATAGGTTAAGGTCAAGTAATACTGAGTTTAACATTATTACACCTGCTCTACACATCCATAACTAAATTCAACATGGTTAAAATATGAAATAAAGAATTAAAAATGTTAATAATGTATAACAGTTAGTTTAGCAGATGCTTAGGTTTTATATCTTAATGTTTCGGAATCAATTGCCTTTCAAAATAATACTTTGAGTTTGAGGTTGAAAAAAATAGCATGTCTGTATCTGTGCCACCAATGCTGTTAAATGCATTTTCGTCACGGGCGACATCGTAGTAAGGATTTTGCTCAGAGGTCCATTATGACTGTCAAACAATGGGAATGTATGATCGACTCGTATTAAAATACTATTAATATGCTATTATTCACTTTCTTTTAAAAGGATGAGTGGTAACAAATGCTTGCAATACTCAACAATTTTAAATGTGAAGAGAATCTACAATTTTAGTATTCTAGTAAGAAACATGAAGTTGACATACACCATTGGCTTTTGCTGGCCACATTAATTGATGTGGTGGGCCTGATCTGGTCCCCAGGCCTTGAGTTTGACACTCACGTGCTACACTATTTGACAAGTGTAATTTGGCGTCTTGTTGATTAGATGCTGCCTCCACAAGTGAAAATACAATCACTTTACTGCTGGTAGTAGCAACTAGCATTGTCTGTCGCAAGCTCTTAGCTCTGCCCCCGGCTGCCATGGCAATAAAAGCACTACTCGCTATTAGCCCCAAAGTAGAGGGGGACGGTATGAGCAGTAATCCATTCACCCCCAGAATGATTTCCACCAGGGTGTTAAAAGTGAAGTGTGCTGTTATTCTTTATCCTTTGTATATTTTGACAATAGCGTGTTATTAAGACACAGAGGAACTGTATTAAATTGTGAAAAAAGGTATAACATCTCTCTTGTTAATCATTTTGGCTGTAAAACTTTTAACCTTGGAGTCAACTTACTGGGAACTGACTGAAGTTCTTGTCAATAGGTGTTCAATATATTTTGGATTGTGTTCATTTCATGGGTGAATGTGATATTTGTGATGATTAATGTTTGTCATTGGACATCAAGGCACACACTAATCCTTCATAACTGTCCTGTCTGATCTCTCTCTTCTCACCCTCTCCGCCTAGCTTGAGGATTTTATAATTCTCCCCAGAGGAAGAGCGTCACATCTTGTAAGGAGCCACAGGTCAGAAATGTTACTCATCACTCCCTGTTTTTTTGCTGTGCTGTGCAGACTATGACTGAGCTGTCCGTGCGCCTGCACACTCCCAACATGAATAATGCATGCTTGCCCGACCATCCCCCGCCGGACCATCCTTTGCTCCTCCCCGGCTCCTGTAATCACCTTGGGGCGTTGCTCTCCTTTTTCATTTTTGCTCTCTTTTGCATGACCACACCTGGCCACTTTGATGTCGTCCCGCTTTTTCTTTTGGTGCTTTTTGATTGGTTGTCATCTGATCCTCAATTCCTCCTGGAAACAAAATGATGGTTTTGCGCAAAGCTGCCTGCTTTTGTGAATGTCACATTATACTTTGCTCTGTCACTCTTCCCTGTCTTTTAACCATTTGCCAAAGCCTTCTCCGAGAGGAGACTAAGCATGATTGAACTTCTGTAGTTTGCTGAACTCACTCAAGATTGAAAATTGAAATTGAATTGAAAACCCTTTGCTGAAAGAAATGTTAAGGTGATCATGTCATCAGAGACAAAATTGCACTTGAACGTAAAGCCCCTTTTACCTTACCATTAAAAGGCGCAATTATCCTACTCGTGTCCTGTATCAATATTCTGTATAAATGACACTGGCATGAAACATTGTGGATTAAGTTAATCTGGCAACTATTCCACCTAATGAGGTAGTATCAGAAGTTAAATAGCGGTTGTGTAAAAACTCTTTTCCACTTCCAGTGTAAAAATAATACAGTTCCACCTCTTTTTCTTTTTTTTTTAAGTGTTCCTGTTCAGAAAAATGACAACATGGAATGAAGTGCATTTGACAAAATGGCCATTTTCTGCCCATGGACAGACACGGCATTACACCAATGCTAGAACCCATTTAGAAATCTGTGTAGCCTGGTTAACTTCCTACAGCATTTTATTTTACTTTTTTAAATTAATTTATTTAACTTTTAAAACATTAAGAAGTTCACAAGTAGCCATTGTGTTCCAATGCAATCACGTTTGTGCTGCACCTGTACTTTGTGTGTGTCTGTGAGGGGAGGGGCGGTGGGAGTCTTTAATTTGCTAGCACGTTAGGTTAAACAATTTGCCATTGCCCTGTGGTCACTTGTATTGTGCATGGCTATTTTGTTAAATATTCTTTGGCTAATTTCACTTAAAACAGGGATGTGATTTTTCCGCTAATTCGCGGAATTCCGCATTTTTTTATCTCCCCCCCCAAAAAAAAAAATCAGATTTTTTTTTTTTTTTTTTGTATTTCATTGTGTATGCACATGACTCCGACAGATAACATCTTCTGCTATAACAAAGACATTTGTGGTATGCTCTAATATGAGTTACTTTTCATTTGGTCATGATACAATTATTTGTTCATGAAATTTGAACTCTTCAACATTATTTATGTGTTAACTTAGTAATCACATTAGTTAGATATGATGATATTCTCAGTGATAGTTTTTAAAAGCAAAGGCAGTCCAATGTTTTTGAATGTGACTGATTTTGAGTTGACTAAAACTGCCATTTTATATGGGATAGTTCAATATACATTGAAAATTTATGCTGTTGTTTTGTCTATTTCTTTGTCATGTGAGTGCATTGAAAGTACTTAAAAACACGGAAAACCCATGAGCTGGACCTAGCTGGGTGCCAGCGGCCCCCAGACCCCCGGCTAAATTTTCAGATAATTTCACTTTGGTCAAATCACATCCCTGTTAAAACTATTTTCATTTTGAGCGTGCAAAACAACCACTTTACTTTACTTTACTTTTTATCTTTGTGTGGGGTCTGTCACATATATCAATCAATCAATCAATCAATACATTCTGATTTGAAAAATTCTCTTGCGTGTGCCAGACCTAAGTCCTTTTTTTGTTACGCGCCTTTCTTGCACGTTTTCATGCCCGTTTTAGGTGCCGCGATTCTCACATCCAGAATTCTGACACACCCACCATGTGCGACCTGTAAATTTGCGTGCAACTACCAAAGAGTTGTGATTCGATTAAGTCTCCGGGTGGCCCTAATTTACGGTTTGTGGAGTTTTCTTGAGGCATAAATTCCATAGAGCATTTTGAAATTATGCCACACTTTTTTTTCCTTTTTTTGGAGAGGAAAAAATAAATAAAATTGTGCCACACTTTGATTGTGAAGCTAACTTGCATAGTAGATCCAGAAGTCATACTAATCTTTGCCAGTCACGTTTGCACGCCTCATCCAGAAGCTACTTTAAAGGAATGTGTGTATTTGCATTCACTTTTTAATAAAACCAATACAATAAATTTAATCCAAATACCTTGCTCATAACTGAATGTTTAGGAGACGGTGCGAATTGAGAGTTGCCCAGGTTGCCAAGCAACACAATGCACATCAAATACAAAAAAAAAAAAAATAATCCACCAAATATAATGTGTTTGGTCGTCATTGTAATGTAGGAACATATACAGCCGTTGGGAATTCGGTGGGCGCATATGGGTCAAATTAACAGTATTGTTTTCAGGCATATGCAGAGCTTGCTATTGAGCTGATCATGAATCAGCTGTGTTGAAGAAGGGAAATATCCAAGACCTGCAGGACTCCGGCCCTCGAGGACCGGATCTAGCCATTCCTGTGCTAGAGCATACGGAAGGCTTTGATGTAGCCAACTGCAGAGACCGGTTGAAGAAATGGTAGTTATTACAGAAACGACTAGCAGGTGGCAGCAGAGCAAAAGAGATCAACCAGGGCCATGTTGAAAAAAAGCTAATTTACCCACCGTTCTAAACTGATTTGTGAATAATGCTGAAACTTGGCTATATTCTAATGCTAATTGCTACAAAACCATAAACGGATAGAAATATCCTTTTTTCCCTAATGAAAGAAGAGACTCTAATCTTTCTTTTGGTAGGCTCCATGTTTATATATATATATAGGTGTGAGAATCTGCGCAGCTAGTAATGTGTGCATCAGTGGGCCTTTTCTGACTTGAGCACACAATGAAAATTTGGCCCAAATTACTACTTTGGTTCCTCTCCCTAATTCGCCTACCTTACCTTTTTGGTGTTCCAAATCCCTTCAGCTGCTTCCTTAACGATCAACAGATCATGAGAATCCCTCTGCCGTGCTCTTCTATGTGTTGTTTGTCCCTACTGTGCTCTGTGAAGGTTCCCCCCTTAAACTGTTGGTTTGCCAAATTTGGCAGGACACCGTCTTGGTACTGTGGCGGCCTTTGTGGGTGATGCCGTGAGTTTTCACACACAACTCCAAAGGGAAGTACTTGTCCATGCCGGGACAGAATTTACCACCGTGAAATTGGTGCCCGCTAAAGACTGTTGAGAGAACGAAGAGGGAGGGAAATGACTGCCAACTGGAAGCAGAGAGGATGTGATGTGGTATCATGTTAAGGGATGTTTGCTACTCCTTCAAGTGACTGGTGGTAGAGTTGATTTGAAGGATTAATTGTGCACTACAAGAGGGGCGTAAACGGCCCGTGAGAGCGTTTGATCCAGCTTGTTTTGAAATTGTAAAAACAAATGGATTAATTAAAAGCTAAACTAAATGTTAAATGTAAGAGGGATGAATCCCTTCTCCTGTAATGTTACAACTTTAGTCTCATAAGTGACTTCTTTTTTGTTGTAAACACGACTTAATATTATGACTTTACATGTAGTATTCAGATTTTCTTTACTTTATTCTCGTAAAACTTCGTCTTTGTCCCCTTCTTAAATTTTAACATATAATACATTTTCATTTAACATTATTTTTTATTATTCTTGTGAATTACATTTATTTTTATTTTTAAAAACACTACTTCATTGAATCTCTGTCATTACTTTTTTCCATGCAATCCTCAAAACAGAACGTCAGAGGAGCTGTTATGAAAAGCCCCCCAAACCATTAACCCGTAATTTCATAAATACTGAATAAAACACTCGTTTGATCAGTGCATACTTACGTATTACCCTTGGAGGACTTTATAAAAACACAAATGGATCCTGCCCCACATTGAGTGAAGTCACCTGCCCTGGACTGCTTAGAAAACCAAACACACAGATTGGACTACCAGTCACACACTTGAGACCGCAAGACTTTAAACCTAGGCTTTCACGGCTTCTCAAAATAGGCTGGCGTAATGTGTCCCGGAGGCCTGGCTGCCATTATAGTGGCCCCAAGTAAAACGACATCCAGTGAATGACTTGTCTGTGAATGGCGGTTTTCTTGTGGCATGGTTGAATTTCCTCCTTTCGTTACATGCACACACACACACACAGCGTAGGTGCATTTATTTCATTCGTTAAAAGAAAACTTTATTATACAGTTGAAAGCATCTGAAGCACGTAAAAATTGGAGTTCGACCCGAACTTTTCAGTGTACTGCAACATAAATTTATGACACGTTCATTGTTTTTTGTTTAAATTTAGCATTCGCCATCTAGTGTTTGTAAAACATTATGGTTGTCAGGGCATTGCACATTCACACAGTTGTTGCGGCGCCACCAATTCACATAATCAGATGCATCGTGACTTTTGACAGAACTAGCCAAAGCAGGCATTGGGTCAGAGGTTGAGTGTTTTTACGGTACATTTTGCTTTTACTCTTGGCTCAAAAGGATATTTGGACTCTATTGGACTCTAACTTGGATCTTCTTTGAGTGGCGCATTTGTGTCCATTCATTTGTGCTGTTTGACAAGAATCAGCAGTGAGCGATGATGTAGACTGCTAACGTTAGCATCTCCGCTGGCTTGTTTTACCCACTTTGCTGATGCTAATCAAAACTGAAGCTTTCCCTTTCACTTAGAGCAATGACTACAAAAGAACTTTCTGTGCTAAGAAAGGGAGGCAACACTGCCTGGAAACACGCACACCATTCGCCCATATGTTCACTCTCAGTTTTTCAGATCCTCCTTGGCCATGTGACTAAAGGAAGGGTGTGTTGTTGTTTTTTTTTTTTTTTAAGCTCACCATCGGCATACTAAATATACCCTTTGCAGGACCTGACCCCTCATTTGCCTTTGCTGTGGCCACTTTAGGTTGACATGCTAGCTTCGCCGTGGCCCTACAGCTAGTAATTATATAGGAGGGCTTCCATTTTACATCCTCTGTATAGTGTTTCTTTCACACAAGATCTTATCCGTTTCAGGTCAGTCATTGATCGTTTGGCCACACTTTTTAATATAACCAGGAATAGTTTGTTTTCGGTTCTCTTGTGTTCTCTTGATCCTTGAGGAAAGGCACGGATTGTAGGAATGTACCTCGAAGGTTGAACACAATCTGTTCCGCGATGCTGGTTAAACAAACCAAAGCAGAGTCTGGCAATGTTTTAAGCAACGCCAAGGGTTTAACAGACGTTAACCACCCGCCTAACTTTTGATCCCAAGTAATAAGTAAAGAAACCTTACTGGTGCAAGAGGTTAAAAGTCTAAACTGAAAAGCTTAATATTATCTCATGTTTGATGGCGAGCTATCATGGTGCTTTTTTAGTGCTGGTATACCATACAACCCTAATGAGAAGCTATCATTGCAGTCTTTGCTCAGTGATTCTCCTTGTCAAATATGCATCCATTCATTTTCTATTATGCAATTCCTCATTAAAGTCGCAGAGGAGCTGGAGCCTTTTCCAAATTATTTAGAGTGAGTGGTGAGGTACACCCTTGACTGATCTCCAGATTGTGGCCACACACATATAAACGAACCATTCACAACTATGAACAAATTAAAGACTTCAATTAACATAACATGGATGTTTTTGGAATGTATGAAGAAACCAGAGTAACCAGAGACTTTGGGTGAGAGACGGGTTTACTCACATTAACACCTATTTACAATTTTGACTCTTAAATTAACTTAATGTGTCTCTTTTTGGAATGTGGGAGAAAGCTGGCATGAACACAAACTACAGGAAGTTTCGAGCCGAAATTCAAAACTCAGAACCTCACAACTGTGAGGCAGATGTGCTAACCACTAGTTCACTTAGTCAGGAACAGCTCTGTTACCACAGAAAAAGTGTCCCATAATGCCAAAAAGCAGAACAAACGCTAAGTTAATCGTTCATACTAGTTGAAATGAGGTTTAGTGAGATGACATGACAGTCCAAAATTTGTCTGACATTTAAGGCATATTTTACAAGCTTCAAGGCATACGACTGTATCTAATCATGTAATCATCCAACCATCCATCTGTCATCTGGTGAGGTTTGAGTGGATAATGCATCCAGACTGCTGTGTCATCTCTCAACGGCTGGCAAACCACCGGAGGTCACGTCGGTGCAGTTAGGAGATCTTTTTACGAGCTGCAGATAAATGGCACTGTTCCAAAAGTAATTAAGTCGAGGCAGCCGTTCAAACACACACAAAAAAACCCCACACTTATCCACCTGTAGCTACTATGCTGGAATGGGACGGAAGTTTCAGTGATCGTACGAATGAATGATCGCCAGCTGGAGTAGTAATGCTTGGTTAAGCCTAGACGCTGAGATTGTTAAACCCTCGGCTGGACTGACAGAATCAGTTCATCATGCTGTGGGGAACCGAAAAGCCGCCTGCATTTGTTTTAATGCTCTTGGTGTGTGTGGTCACCTCCCCCCACCCCTTAGTTTACAGTATCACGTCCACTAACGTATTCGTAGCCAAACTTGCATGTAATCCCTAAATCTGTCCCCTCCTTAGCATTTCATTTCAAGTGAGTGCCGTCCTTCTCGTTATTATTTACTGCACAGTTCTTGCCCTAACCTGTGGGAAGCCCTGCTTCTGGTTCACATGGTGACTTTAGGGAGCTGGACGGGTATAATCCAAGTAGTCCTCGTAAATGTTGGGATTGCACTGTGCCGATCCCCCCCATGGGGTCAGATGAAGGGACAAAATCCATATGTGATTCACCGCTTGATCTTTCAAATCCTGCAAAAAAAAAAATTGGGATTGGAGATTGATAATCCATCTGTTTCGTCAAAGTACATAAAGTAATATTAACTGAGACAGGTTAAACCATGTGTGAGAATGGGGGGGTTAGTTAATATTTAATGTAAACATTTTACTAACTTCCTATTAAACGCCTTAAACGTGATTAGGATCGTACTTGTTCTACCCACTCAACTGATCTTGAGAGCTGTAATATTTTGCTTATGTACATGTAAAATAAATTCTTTGTTTGAACAATAGTTTGCAATAAGAAATTAAATCAAATCAAATTTTTGAAACAAACATCTCCAAATGAGTCTAATTAAAGTATTTAAACATCATAAATCAATGTTTAATAAGTATTGTAAAAATATATTCAAATACTATTTAAACACAAATCCAGTGGCTATGGGTGTTTTTTCCCTCTAGTTTAGAAAATCATTTATTTTTTATTGACAGATTTTTTTTTTTTTGGGGGGGGGGGGGGCGCTCTTAAGTAGGTATGAATGGTTCATGGTATTTTATTCTCCTGTTTTCTTAAAATAATACAGTATTTACAAATCATTTGTCTGTTTTCACTTAACTCATTTGCTCCCAAAAACGTATAGACACGTTCTATTTTAAATGTTTTAAGTGTCCCAATGACGTATTTATACGTTGGTGATTTTTTTTTTAATGCAAAAAAAAGTTTGCAAACTGCGGTCCTCGAGGGCCGGAGGTTATAGAGGTTTCCCTACTCAAACTGCAGCTTATTCCAATTAACAGTATCGTTTTCAGGCATATGCAGAGCTTGCTGATGAGCTGATCATGAATCAGCTGTGTTGAAGAAGGGAAATATCCAAGACCTGCAGGACTCCAGCCCTTGAGGACCGGATCTAGCCATTCCTGTGCTAGAGCATACGGAAGGCTTTGATGCGGCCTCTCAACTGCACAGACCGGTTGAAGAAATGGTAGTTATTAGTGATGGGCAGATGAGGCCTCATGGGGTGTGTGGCACTATCCCTAAACTGTGTTGACACTGTGTTGACACAGTGTTAGTGTATCACTTAATAGCGACATCTGCTGGATTTAAAAAAGCATTGCAGGAAACTTCAATAAAGACTGTGGAGACAGACGTGGTTAATTTACACATTTTTATTAAGAAACATCAGCTTCTTTAGCATGTTTGGCCGGAGGCGATTTCGTCTCTTTGAGACAATTTCTCCTGCTTTGGAGAAAACCCTTTCACACGGTACCGACGATGACGGAGTACATAAACATTTCATCGCAAGTTTGTAAAGATTCGGGTAATTCAGTCTTTGAGTTTGCCAGTACTGCAACGGATCCTGTGTTCGTTGTGTGTTGTTCTCTGAAAGATAACGCTGCACTTCAATGATGGCATCATTGGTGACGTTTGTATTTGCTCGGTTTTCCAAAACCTCAGCATCCAGCTGCTGCCACAGGTCGTCATCTAAGAACAAAAATACAATACATCTGCGTTAGTAATTAATTCCAAATCATATGATATGACTTGCAAAAACATGACAACACAAATAAACAGAATTAACAATTCTATGACATGCCTGGCCTGGGTGTAGAAGGTCCAGGCTGTGCTTCTTCTGGGGCGGTTTGGGTGGACTCAGGGCTCCTCATTTCCGCAGCACACTCTGCTTTTAAGCGTTTCACTGCTTCATTGGCTCTTGATGAACTCAGAAAACCAACTGTCTTGTACCTGGGGTCCAGCAGTGTTGCAAGTGTCGTTATACTGAGAGACTCCAGGTTGCACAAATGATCCACAACTCTTCTATTTAGGTTCTCCACAAGTCGAATCGCTGTATCTGTGGTCACATTTAAGGCATTCCGCTGCAGTGAGCAGTGCAGCATTTTAAGCATCGGAATGACCTTTGATCCGGAGACTCTTTTTTCTTCTGAGAGCTCCACTGTCGCATGATTGAAGGGAGCAAGCACACGGATTGTTTCCTCTATGATATTGAAGTCCTCTGCCGTCAACGGAGCAGTATCATTTGTTACAGAGGCCAGAGCTACCACCACTGGCTCCTTTTGCTCTGTAAGTCGTTCCAACATGTGATATGTGCTGTTCCATCTAGTTGGTACCTCATTTATTAATTTCACCACTGGTTTTCCCATCTGTTGCTGAACTTGAGCTAGCTTTTCTTTAGCTGTGGTGCTCGTTCTGAAGAATGTTACAATTTGCCTTGTTTTATTGCGGATATTTGAGAGTGTTTCTATTTGGTCATATGACTTTCTCACTGTTAGGTTAAGTGAATGTGCAATGCAAATATAATGCCTCATTTGCAGCTTTTTGGCACATGCAATCATATTTTCAGCAGCATCAGTGACCAGACATCTAACTTTTCCCGCTATAGCCCACTCCTCCATTAGGTTTTTTTTCACCTGGGCCATATTTTTGGCAGTATGGTGCTGAGGAAAGTGCTGGACTCCCAAAACTGAAGTACGCAGTACATGGTTCTCAGTGTCAATGTAGTGACAAGTTACAGCCAAGTATGACTCCATGTTAATGGATGTCCACATATCAGCTGTCAAACTCACTGCAACGGCACTCTGCAGTTCTTCTTTGACCTTCTCCTTTTGCTCCTCATATTTGTGGCTAACCATGTTCTTGATAGCCTAATATTGAAAACACAGGTAGAGTAGATGAATGAATGAAAGTACATAAAATATGTTGAATCACTTAGCGAACATGTATAACATCCATTTATTCTTTCCTTTCACTTACCTTTCTGGTTGGCAGAACATATGAGGGCTCAAGCAGCTGGAGCAGGTCTCGGAACCCCTCGTCTTCCACAATGCTGAGCGGCTGACAGTCTTTAATGATCATGCTCACTATAGCCTGATCCACCGCTTGCTTTCTGGAAGCACCAGAGTTCATCACAGGAGAATTGACTGGTGTCTCCGTTTCGTCCTTCTCATGCCGTGCACGATAATGCCTCAGCATTGAAGACGTGCTCCTGTTAATGTAAGACAGCTCCTGGGAGCAGAGCCTACATTTCACCTAAAATACAAATAAATGTTACTTAATGTAAAAATAATTTAAATGTCCTTCAGACATAAATTGGAATACAGATCATTTGAATGAAAACTGATCAAAAGTAGAAAGAGGAACAGTAAAGTCACTCACCTTATTCTCCGTAGTAAGATTAAAATGATCCCATACTGGAGACAACTTTCGCTTTCTCGGTTGATCCATGTTCTCAGTAGATGATGCCATATCAAAAAAACAACGAAACACAAACCACAACGCAAAGCTCAAACCAAAGTATTCTCTCCATACAACAGAACCCACAAACGACTTGACACATTTGCTTGTTTATAAACACAATTTGGCGCTTTGCAGCCAAGCGATACAGGAACTGTATCGGTCACGTGATTTTTCTTAAAGGGATACGCGCGCCGACACGGGGTTTCCCCTCTGTGTGCGCGATACACGCGCCGGCGCTTCCGTGTCATTTGACCCATCACTAGTAGTTATTACAGAAACGGCTAGCAGGTGGTAGCAGAGCAAAAGAGATCGACCAGGGCCATGTTGAAAAAAGCTCATTTACCCACAGTTCTAAACAGATTTGTGAATAATGCTGAAACTTGGCTATATTCTAATGCTAATTGCTGCAAAACCATTAACTGATAGAAATATCCTTTTTTTTCCTGATAAAAGAAGAGACTAATCTTTCTTTTGGTAGGTTCCATGTTTATATATATATATAGAACACAATATTCTGTGGGCCTCGCAAATTCAGTCAAAATCCAGTAAAACAGCCGGGAGCGAAGGGGGCTGCTTCAGTAAACATGGCTGGGAGTGAATGAGTTAATTGTGTTACGGCACACTAAAAAACACTATTTTTGCGACCCTAAGAACCCTGCTGTCTTTGCGAGAAGAAAATGATTTGCAGTCTGTTGGCATCAGGAAGAATAAGAAGCTGTTCATCTCTCTTGCATTGATGCTGATGCATTGATGTGTAAGCCAGTGAGAGCTCGAGAGGTTGGCAGCTAGTGAATGACCAATTCTGTAGAATCCGCCTTCGCTGCTCTGCTCTCCGGATGCCCAGAGTCTTGTCTGCAGTGCATTTGAAATGTGGGAAGACACCATCTTGTATTGAGGGATGGCATGACTGTTTGTTACGGCGGCAACAAAATAATTTGAACCACTGCCAGGCATGACGTCATCTAAGATGATTCCAAATCTCACAAAACGTTTGCTTATGTTGTGAGATATCAGCCTGGTAAACTGTGGTCAGCTTGGTGATGAAGTTCTTGCTCTTGCATCATTTGGTACCACCAACCAGCCATCTTACCTGTCTTTTCTGCACTTTTTTTACAGGAATGCACAATCCTCAAGACACTGGTTCCCTAATGAATAAATGTTCCCCAACCTAATTCTATTTAAACTTGACATTCCTTTGGATCTTATTGTGGCCTACAGTCTTGGGAAACACTGTCCAGAATTCCAAATCGCGCAGCCAAGGTTTTTGTGTAAACAGATAGTAAAATGTTCCTTACTCGAACCTCTCTGCTCCAAGTGGGCATCCAGCCAACATCATTGCTCAGTCAATAGTGCGGTATTGGGAACCCCACGGCCCTGAGCAGGTGTCCGCCTCCTTGTGAAGCCCAAGTTGCCGAAAAGGCAACACAAAGGGCTCAAAGAAGCATGCCAGCATGGTAACCATCTTGAATATCCAGGCCCGGTATGGCAGCTCCTCTAAATCTGTCAGCGGGCGTAGGGTGGCTGCCAGTTTTGCTCTTTCTGCTACTGTAACCCACCAAGCCCTCCAAATGGGCTTTTAAAGCTTTTGTTAAGCCTTGACCTAAATGGGGCGCATGAACAGTGCTAGCTAGGATTGGTTTGGAGTTCACAGACACAAGTTATGATTTAGACTTTTGTCTTTGTTTTCTCGCTTTCTTTTCTTTTTTAAGACTGAAAATTTTACAGGATCATTACTTCTGCAAACCGTGAACTCGCTGCTAAGCCAAACTGTGCCGGCATTTAGCTTGGCAAGACTGCGACTGTGTCCTCTCCTGCCTCTCTGTTCATTGTTTGCTACTCTGGAGTGTTGATGTAGAAGGGATGGAGGTGGGGGTTGGCTGGCGGCGGAGTGAGTGCAGGCCATCTTCAGTAAACAATTGGTCCTTGTGCACTTGGAGCAACACCCCTTTACCCCCCCCCCCCCCCCGATTACAGAATTTGTGCCTGAAACTGAAATTGGTCGGTGATCCCAATGTTTGGGAGGTCAAAACACCTTAGGCAATTTGTGCTCATTTACTAGAGGATCAATAATCAATTAACAACCCCCACCCACACCATTTTTCCAACAGAAATGATTGATTGTTTATATACCCCCCCTGTCATCAACACCCTAGTTATTAAGAGTAATGACTAACCTATATTTAGAATTAGCCTTCATGGTCCTTTTGGGTCACAACAGGCAATGGGTCATTTGTACTTGATTGTTCTAATACCAGAAGACCAACGCAACAAACTGTAGACAAAATAATGGCAAAGTCTTCCTTTTTCTCCAAAAAATAGATTTTATATAACAAACAAACTGCTTTAGTCCATTTTCAGTTAAAAACAGCCTCTCTTTTTTTTTTATGGGTGGGGTGGGGGGGGGGGGGGGGTTAGTCTGAAAATGCTAACATTTGCAAACAAACAGCTGACGTCATTAAAAAAAAACAACATTTTAGTGAAAAACTGCTTTGCTGTGTTGAAAATGTCTGAAAATGCAAACATCTGTCTGTAAGCAAGCAACCAAAACCACATTGTTTTGCATTCACGTAAACATTTTGTGTAAATAGAAGCGGGGGAGAAAAGAACTTGGTCCTTCTCAGCCACAATAGACAATGGATTATTTGTTGTGGGTTGTTCCAATACCAGGGAAGCCTAATATGTTTTCTATTATCAAATTTAAAATAAGACAAACTACCAAAAATTAGACCGTTTTAAATGAAAGTGGATAGAAACGGTGTTGCTTTGGTTCTTTGTTTTTATATAAAAACATTTTAGAGAATGAAAATGCAAATTTGTCACAAACGTTTTTGATAACAATGATGTTAATATTTCATTGTGTTTAAACACATTTTTAAAACGGAACCTGGAAACACAAATATTTGTCTGTAGAGAAATGGACAAATGTCAATTGTTTTTATCCATTTTAAGTTGAACAGTCTGATCTTTTTTTCATGAAAGTTTTGTATCCTCGGAGCAGATCCCAAAGTAGATGCTTTTGATAACAATAGCATTACCATTTAGATGTAAACAGTGAAAATGTTTACCCATCAAAAAGGAGTTTTACAACATATATAATAATAATGCATCAGATTTATATAGCACTTTTCTAGACACTCAAAGACACTTTACAATGGAATTGGTACTTTATTCATGCACTCACACGTTCACACTGGTGGCGGTACGCCAGTTTGTGCCCAAGGACACGATACATTACTCGGGGAGAGCGGTGATTGAACAGCCGACCTTCTGTCTTTTTACCTTTTGGGTAGAAATTCAGTCACCAAAAAATGACACCAGTATGATCATGATTGGTAACAGTACAGCCCCACTGTATATTTTCTGCACGGCGATAGTGCCTAACAGTACACATGTATGCCATAAGAAGGTATTGAAGTGACATTGCCGACTCCTTGCCTGGCATGCATATTTCACCCTTTTAAGTCGTTTTTTGCTGGAGATCACATTGATATCTCAAAATAGGTTTTTTCAACGTAATGGCTAAAACCTACCTATCGTATGTGTCCTCTTCTCACAAGCCACCCGATAACCTGTCAGCTGTACCTTTTATGTGACCGACTCACTCGTTTGCTGCTGGTATCTTTTGATGGTGTTGTGGGAAAACAAGAACAACCTGCTTTTGTCCCGGATCAGCCTCTCTTTGTGAAGAAGTGCACAACCTACCCTCTGTGTGTTCGTCACAATATTATTTGTTGGTACGATGTCATGTGAAGGCATGGCAAGGGTTCTGCTAGCTTCGCATGTAACTTCAACACACATAAGTCAAGTTATGCAGCTTTTCCATTACATGATTGACTAAAAGAAAGGAAACACTTTGGATGGAATTATGTCAGTTGATCATTTTGAGCGATAAAGTAATTCAAATTTTCGTTAATCTCGCCTCAACTCATGTCAGACTCTTGTAAAACTTGACCTCAAGATTTCAACACGCAGCCATTGCAAGGCACGCTTGGCCACAACCGTCCATGTGGCACAAGCGAGATTGAGAACAGAGTTAGGGATTCATTTGAATATTTCTACCTAATCTTTTAAGTCGCCCACACCCCCAGATTTTCAGATGGCCTCAAACAACCAACTTGTAACAGTACTTTACAATATGAACCAAAAGTGGCGTCTCTGTTTGATGTAGTGCAGCTGTCCAATAGCCGCAATAATAAACATGTTAAATTAACATCTCGAACAGTTTCAATCAAAACTATTATCTCTAGTCTTTGCCATTTAACATTTAAAGTTGCACTAGATTTACTTCAACTCCATGTGACAAGCAACATGAAGTGACATGAGACTGAATCAGTCATGACACATTTCAGTAGGGAAGTGGTCTTCTGTTCTCTTCCCATTCTTGGTCAACGGTGCGTGAGAAAATAAGCCCGCGAGCACGTCTTCCTCCTCCTTCTTCACCTCGTCTAAATTTTGAAATATGTTTTGGCTTGTGACCGCATTTGTCTCACTCTCACCGTTGTGTTTTGCAGAGGAAACTTCACGGTTCCGAAGTTGTCGGAGTCCAACATGGGGTATGGCGTGCTGAGCGTGTTCCTGGGATTGCTCCTGGAGGTGTCCACCCATGGACCCCATGCTGTGCCACGAACCTCCTGGAGACACCAAGGTGAGTCCGCTTGAAACACACGTACAGCATTTTTGTATATTACTAGCAACCAAAACAAAAAAGTCACATCCACGCAAATATTAAGGCCGTACCAAAAAGAGAAAAAAAGTATGCAATTATAAATTAGTGGAGCACAAAGCCAAGTATAGTAACATTAAAACAAAAAAGTTATTTTTAAAAACAGCTCTTATAATTGTACTACTTTATCCTCATATTTCAACTTTATTCTTCATAGCAATTATTTAATGCCAATTTGCAGCGGTTAATGTCGGCCGTAACTCGGCAAAACACAACAGCTCCGTGCTTAGCGAACACCGTTTTGTTTAGTTTTTCTCCTCAACACATACATCTGGCGGGAAGTGGGTTCGCGCCGCATGCGCCTACACAGTGGCCTTCACGAAAACCATAACCATATGGTGTAAATAAAAGCGTCATATAAAAAGCAAGTTATGATTTTAACGCTATCTGTTATTTAGAATATTATGCTAGCTATTGCTATTGATGAACCTCATGTGAAGGTGGTTTATTTGTGTTAATTAATACTACACTAATACAGTTCATGTAACATGGGTTCATGATTGTGTACATGCTAGATGTATGGTGTTGATGCTTTATGATTCTCCGTTTTAAGTGTTTTACAAATTCCTTTTGGGGCTGCAGTTCAATTGTTTGTGGATTATTGCGATTTGCAGCACGGATAACTGGGATTCACTGTAATGTACATATTTCATTTTTAGAGTATGCGGGCACCATGAGGAGCCAAACAAGTGCTCCAGACTGTGTGATTGTGCATGTGACTTGGGTCATTTTTTCATGAGCAAGCACAGTCCGTTAGTTTTTTGTCACAATGCCTAGAAAAGACAATGGAAGGCACTTGAAGTGTGAAGCAGTTGCAGAGTGAGCATTGTAGCCTTCCTGATGTCTGCCCTACATCATGTTTTAATTGACGGTTCCGCATGTAATTCCCTGCAAATGACTGTTTATCATGTCGGAACCCGATGTTGGCAGTCAGACCACAACGGCGGCTTGGCACTGACATAGAAAATACACGCTTGATCTTTTCTCAGTGTGATAAATCGGTCAGAGACTTGACAGACTGAATTTTTTGTGTTTCCTGCTGACAGAAAAACTATTTTTGTGCTGTCTGTGCATTGTGTTTATGTCTTAAGTGAAA
Organism: Vanacampus margaritifer; assembly: GCF_051991255.1. Taxonomy (NCBI): domain Eukaryota; kingdom Metazoa; phylum Chordata; class Actinopteri; order Syngnathiformes; family Syngnathidae; genus Vanacampus; species Vanacampus margaritifer. The sequence continues at coordinate 11,946,968 of NC_135445.1, forward strand.
ATAACCTGATCCCAGACAAGCAGGAGGGACAATACAGTGAGTGCAATATAAACCTTTGACCTTTTAGTGTATATTTTCCTTCCCAGAGATTTTTAAGTAATTTGAAATTTCATCTGTGAAGGTTGATGACTTGCCGTAAACCCAGAAAATACACAGGAAGCCGGCAGCTATGTTCAAGTTAATTTTGCAGCATCCTTCAATGGCGTCACAGAGTTTTTATCCAATAGCTCGTGCTACCAATTATCTGTTTATCTTGTGTTATGTTGAGTTGGGCAGATCATGGCAGCAAAAACGACTCTCCATAAAGCTAGCAAACTAATAAGTAATATGAAGGGAACCTGTCTGTCGCTTCTTCTGTCTCTATCTGATAGGCTGTTCTTATCACTGTGTGACAGGTTTTAAAATTATTACAAATAAAATTAAAGGCATAATCGATTCTAAGATGAATCTGTGGCCATTACAATATCTTTATCAAATGTATCTGTCGTTTTTAAGTAACATTTTAACTTCTTAACACTTCAGTTAGGGCTGGGGGAAAAAAGCTGGATAAGTCAACCACAAGAAAAGGTCACTTCGCTGTCACCATGTTACTGCATCAAGATAGTGCAGTCTACATAAAACTCCCATTGTACTATTCAAACTACTCATTACCTTTTCACAGTCTATTAGTACCCTCTATTGATGGAAAATTGATACTGCAGCCAAGCAATCAGCTTTTCCCTGTCATGGATCATCATCGCAAGTGCACTGGATGGCTTCCTGATGCAATCCATCCATTTTTGTTTTGTTTGGGACCGTTAGTGACTGTGAATCGACATATAAGGGTCTTGCCTAGCAACTCACCAGGATGTTACTGTCATGGTTAGTATTTGGATTTTAGATCTAGAAGGTGTGCTGCTTCTGCCCGAACTGTCGGACTTCTCAGGAAACATAAAAAGCAAAACCCGATTATTTTTCAATGCAATTTTGTGATTCCTGTGCTCAGATTTGGAGCTGATGGAGTTCTCTGAGCCAGGCATCTTTAACTACTCCACGCTGCTGCTTAGTGACGATCGGGACGCACTCTATGTGGGCGCCCGGGAGGCCATCTTTGAGCTGAGCAAGAAGAATGTGACCGTCCGAAACAACAAGGTATGAAGGAGATTCGTCATTATTATTGTTATTATTGTGTCCGCGTGTGCATGGTCTGGTCTTCTGTCTCTATCTGATAGGCTGTTCTTATCACTATGTGACAAGTTTTAAAATGATAATTACAATAAAATTAAAGGCATAAGATGGGGATAGAGAGGGCTGATCGTCCAAAGATCATTTTAGACATAATCTTATGTCCGGCCATACAGACAGTTTTAACACATACAGTATGACGAAAAGTTATTTGTTTTTGTTTTTAAACTTCTTTTCTTTTCTTTTTTCCTGACTGCTCTGTTCAAGGTTCTGTGGCAAGTTGGCGAGACCCCCATAAACATGTGCACTCTCAAAGGAAAATCAAAGGAGGTGAGAGAGCTGCATTTGTAGTTGCCCACATGAAGTGTGAGAATTTAAAGGCAATTAAAAAAAATGGTGGTACATTTTTGGGGAGGAGAGCGAAGTTACAGCATTTCAGTTAATTTCAACAGGGAACATTAATTTGATATACGATTAAATTGAATCCCGTGCTTGTTCAAGGAACGAATAAGGCTCATACGTCAAGGTACCACCTACTGTACTGCAGAGAATATGCAATGCATTTCAATCCACTTGTCTCTGTTGGCATACAGAGCGACTGTCTGAACTACATCCGAGTCCTACAGGTGGTCGACGACCAGCGGCTCTACGTCTGTGGGACACATGCCTTTCAACCGCAGTGTGATTATTTGGTGAGTTGTTTGCTATATTTTTTTCACATTTAGCTCAAAAGTCACTCATTAACTAACACTTCTTGGGAAAGCTGGGAACACAACACCCAAAAAAGTCTCAAGGGCCACGACTATTTTTAAGCAGGGAGGCATCCATTTTGTTTGAAGGCAGCCATTTTATGCAAATTGGAGGGCTTGTACTTTGATGAACTTCAAATACGCCCAAATGTGACTCGACTGACATTGCCAAGGTTTGGGTGCTGCATGTCACCAAAGTTTGATCCTTTTTGCGGATTTGCAATGAAAGAAGAGAGGGTACACGAGTCTGTTCATCATGAATTACTTTTTTTTGTGATTGAGTTCCTTTGTATTTATTTTGGATTTATTCATTTTGCTTTTGCTTTTATTAGATATACACTTTCTATATTCTATGCATTTTGAGTGCTATCCCATACTTATTAACTCACCAAATTTGTCAGTCGTCCTGGTGAAAAGCAGTGTGTAGCGGTTGTAGGCCTGACCCCCAATTTTTTTTTCTTTTAATACATCTTGGTATTGTTCTTTTTCAGACTTTGGCTGACTTTTCGTTAGAAGGTCGAGCAGAAGACGGCAGGGGGAAGTGCTCCTTCGATCCCTCGCAAAGCTTTACCACCGTCATGGTTGGTGAGTTAAGGACCCTTTTACATGAAAAGACATTTTCACAATTGATATTTCTCCCACATAAATAACATCCCTTTTTTTTTCATCAGATGGAGAGCTGTACTCTGGGACTGCTTATAACTTCTTGGGTAGCGAGCCCATTATTTCTAGATACTCTCCATCAGCGTACCTGCTTAGGACGGAGTATTCCACATCATGGCTCAATGGTGAGAAACCTCTGATGATCTGTCAACATTTCTTAACAGTAAACAATGGTTGGTGGATCCTTTCTGGATCTAGTATTTGATTTTCCAATTTGAAGGCCTACATTATCCCTTAAAAATTATACTCAAATCCACTGTTCAAAGGTCTAAAAAAAATACTGTTGTTGTTGTTCCGTTGTGTTGAAATGAAAAGTCATTGTCATAAATAAATGTTATGTGCAAGTTCCAAACAGTTTCTTTCATTACATCCTCCCTTAAAGGTCTTAAATATCATGACAGTGGCCTTAAAGTTGAATTAGCCTGCTTAAATTTTACGCTATGTCAAAGACATGTCTGTGACGTGTTTTCCTCAAAACTGCAGCTCATAATTCAACTTTGCACAACCTTATCCTTGTCCTTCCCCACATGTTTTCTGCAGAGCCCAGTTTTGTTTTCGCTGACGTGATCAGGGAAGGGGAGAACCCTACAGATGGCGAAGATGACAAAATCTACTACTTCTTCACTGAAGTATCCGTGGAGTACGAGTTCTTTGGCAATCTACTCATTCCGAGGGTGGCGCGTGTTTGTAAGGTGGGCAGGTCATTTATCATAGTTCTCTGAGCGCCATCGCCGGAAATCAATTTTCCCCGAGCTCATCTCTGTTGTTTTTTCTTGACGCAGGGTGACCAGGGAGGTCAGAGGACTTTACAAAAGAAGTGGACATCCTTCTTGAAAGCCAAGCTGGTGTGCTCCATGCCTGAACTCAACTTTGTCTTCAACGTGGTGCATGATGTCTTCATCCTGAAGGGCGCCCGCTTGAGGGACACGGTCATCTACGGGGTCTTCACTTCCCAGTGGTCAGTCATACTTGTACTCCATTGAATATCATCCATCCATTTTGTGTGAGCAAAGATTCGCGGTCACACCTATGGACATTTTAGTTTTCAATTAATCTAACTTTTTTTTTTTTTTTTTTTGCTTTTCTTATATCAAGATCAATTTTTGCAGAGTATTTTCTGTGATGTCTCTTTAATCGTATCCATTTTGTCTCCAAAGGGGAAATGTTGGTCTGTCGGCGGTATGTGCCTACAACATGTCCGCAGTGGATGAGGTCTTCTCCAAGGGAAAGTACATGCAGAAGGCCACTGTGGGGCAGTCCCACACTAAGTGGATTCGCTACAATGGCGTTACTCCTTCACCACGCCCTGGCGCAGTAAGTTCACACATCAGCTATTTCTGACTTTAAAGACACAATGTAAATTTCTCGATGAAATTAGCCTCATTATGTGGCGCAGGACAGGTCTTATCTGAAGTGAAGTCAGACACTTTTTGGTAGCTTTTCACACACTTGGACAGACACTCCAGAGTACAGACGCTCCCCACCTTACGAACGAGTTACGTTCCGGACGATCGTTCGTAAGGTGAATTTGTTCGTAAGTTGCTTCAGTGCTATATTTTGTATTATAATTTATGTTTAAAGCCTATATAAGTATATTGAAGGTTTATATAAGTATGTTTAAGGCTTGTACAAGTAACCTGCATTGGTTTGTACTGAAAAAAACTTAATAAAATGGAGAGAATACGTACACTACTGTACTGTACTACGTATGTTAGAGAGAGAGAGCGAGACACACACACACAGTATGTACATGTACGTAGTAAGATAAATAAAATGAAGTTTAACTTACTTTTGGAAGATGTACTCAATGCTTAAGGAGATGATGGAGGAGGAGGAAGAGGAGGATTTTATATCATGAGAGATTCTTCGTCGTCGCTGGAATCGGTTTCAAAAGTTATTTCCTGCTTCATGGGGACCGGCATTTCTTCCTCCTCCTCCTCGCCACGTTGCTCAGCCTCCAATGAGCTCTCACAGCGCCAATCGTCGGTATTAGCGGCGGAAAGAAGCACTACGCGCAATACAAAATCTAACTTACAGCATCTCTTTCCGAACATTTTTCGACATACTGTACGCGCAGAAATGTTCGTATGTACCGTTGTTCGCAACTCGAATGTTCGTAAGTAGGGGAGCATCTGTACCAATTATTTCTATCCAACAAATCCAACTCAATTTCCCATAATATTTCCCCCTGATTTTAAAACATCTCTGTATGCTTTGATAGTGTATCAACAGCCGCATGAGGCAGCAGAACATCACCAGCTCGCTGCACCTCCCCGACAAGACCCTGCAGTTCGTCAAGGACCACCCCCTGCTGGAGGACCCCGTCCTGCCCATCGGCAACAGACCCCGCCTCATCACCAAGGATGTCAACTACACACAGGTCGTCGTGGAGCGGGTCCGCGCCCTCGACGGGAGCATCTTTGATGTCATTTTTACCGGAACGGGTACGAAACATGAAACATTTCGAGTCAATAGGAAACACATTTCGCAGAATGGGAACCAGGCCATGCTAACTACGATCCCACCATTTTAGATAAAGGGGTCCTGCACAAGTCAGTGGTCCTCGGAGGAGAGGTCCATATGGTTGAGGAAATCCAGCTTCTGAAGAACTTCGAGTCCATCAAGAACTTGGTGTTGTCCTCCGAGGTCAATATTGTTGTATATTAAACACTTCTGTCACAAAATAGTTGCCTTTCATGTCAGAGGAAAAAAAAAAATTCTCTCCCTGTCCTCACAGACGCAATCTCTGTATGCTGGTTCCGACTCGGGCATTGTTCAGTCGCCCACAGCGTTCTGCGGCAGCTACCAGTCCTGTGATGACTGCATACTGGCCCGAGACCCATACTGTGCCTGGGACCCTCGCACTGCTCTCTGCATCAAAATCTCTGACACACCCAGTCAGCAGCTCCGGTGATTAATCCAAGATATAACCTTTGACCATTGATAACTGTTGAATCAGTTTTTTTTCTGTCTTTATATTTGTGCGTATTGTTTTATTAAAAAAATATATATATGTTTGTTTTTTTCTTTCCAGGAGCCTAATTCAGAGCCTTAGTGGTGATGCAGACATATGTCCTAAAGGTAAGATGCCGTAAAAGATCAAAAGTCCATTGATAGATAGTGATGTATTATTTGAATTGTGTGGAATTGATTGTTGATTGTCTTAAAGCCATTGATACTACTTTGTTCAGGATAAAATCGTATTGTGGGAGTAAAATTTGTAGTTAAAAAAAAAAAACACTTGTAATTTTTTGTTAAAAATCGGGGGGAAATGCTAGAATAATTGTTGCAATATTAACCGTCATTAAGTTACATATAAACATTAGTAAAGTTACAAGAACCAAGTAGTATTTTTTATATTAAAATGTAAATTGAAAAGAACCATGTCATCAATTTGGGCTGAAATCGCATTAAATTTAGAAGAATGGTCTTTTTTTTAATCTTATTTAATTAAAGTCATGAAGCTAGAATAGTTGTAATCTTCAGACAGTCATATAGCTAGAGCAGTGCTTCTCACTTATCCCCACCCCCCACCCCCCCATGAGGATGACAATATTTAGCGTGCACACTAGACCCCCCCTCCCCCCAACTCTCCGCCGTGACTATAAATAGTATCATTTGTCAATATAATTGTGGTAAGTACACCTCTGCAGAGGACCTTATGAGTGCCCCGAGTCCAATGCATATTCATCGGAAGAGTGTGTACAGTCTGCTACTTGCTATTTATTCGCCGGAAAAAAAGGCCGTCAAGAAAGTGTAACGTCTGCACGCGAAAACGGACAAAGCGAAAGTGAAACTAATCTGTTGTGCGAATCCTGGTCCCTCTCCTTGCATGCAGGAGAGCGTTATAAAAAGAAAAACTGTATTTGAAACATCCACATAATTGTAAGTAGTACCACAGTTGCACACATTTGTAAATAGTTTGCGAAATTGTTTTGTCAGATTGTTACACCGTTGAATGGAAATAAACGTATTTTGCAAACTAAAAACACTTTTTCATTGTTGGTGAAAGCGTTTTACAGAAGTAAAGCACTATTTAGGTTTTTGTGGCATCATTCATGGACAAAAAGAAGTGTACAATTCACTAGAGTGCATGAAATAACATCGTTTCACAAAAAGCTCTTTTTCTCCGCTTTTTGTTTCAAAACAGAGAATTTCGGTGAAAGTAACCATTTTCTATTGTTGATTACTGAAGAACGGAATAAGGTAGAAACAAACTTTTTTTTCTGATGAAAGATGAGAGTCCAATCTTTCATTTGGTAGTATGTGTGTTTCCATAGTCCAAACACAACATTTTCTGTGAACCTTGAAAGATCAGTCAAAATGCTTAAATCGGCTGGCACTGGCGACAACCCGTTTCTGAAAACGTCTGGCAGTGAAAGAGTTAAAATGGAAGGCTTATTTTTCCTTCCAGACCTTCGTATTGTGACTTTGGGGTGGTAAAGTAATATCACGTTTCCTTTGTTAGCTCCCGTTGTGCCCCTGAAGGAGTACGAGCGTGTTTCGGTGAAGCCTGGAAGCTCCGCCGAGCTGCCGTGCCTGGTGCACTCCAACGCGGCGCACGTGACGTGGCGATTCAACGGCTCGCTCCTCACCGAGGCGTCGCGCTTCCACTTCGTCCGAGAGAACGGGCTGCTCATCTACAGCGTGGCCGCCGAGGACCAGGGCCGCTACGAGTGCTGGTCTCTGGAGTTCGTCGCCGCCGTCGGGAAGAACTTCACTCGCCTCCTGGCGGGTTACATCCTGACTTTTGGCGACGGGCGCGCCTCAACCACCCGCCAGAGCCAGGAGAGCGTGGAAGGTAAAGCTGACAGAGCGCTAACATCAGCCCTCGCCCCGCCCAATTTCACCGCCGCCGTGCAGCTCACGTCCCCGCCCCGCTCATCACTAACCCCAAGCGGCAGCACCGATCAGCCCACCGAGCAACACGTCCTCCCGAAGAGCGACGCCCCGGAGGCGGAGTACTTGCAGCGCGGCAACGGCATGGCCCTCCTCCTCCTCTTCTTGCTCTTTTTCGTCCTCTTCGTGGCCGCCATGGCCTACAACTGCTATATGCAGTACCTTCCGGCTCCGTGCCTGCGGCTGCGGGCGGCCATATTGGGCTCGCACGAGAAAAGCGACGCCGCCCGGCCCGAGTACAGCGCCTGCGAAGCTGGCCTGATGGAGGCACCGGCCGTGTCAGGCAAAGTCGCCGCGATGAAGCGGCCGGCGCAGAACAGCAGCCAGAACCTTCGCGCGCTGCGTGATACCGGCTACGAGACGGAGCCCGAGTGCAGCAACGGCCGCGTGCCCTCTCACGGCTTCAGCGACGAAAGCCCGTCCCCGCAGAAACCCTTCGACGTGGACTGCGACTCCCAGTCCATCCAGTTCGCCGATGCCGACGAGCCTTATTGCTAGAAACAAAATAGAAGGCCGCACGTCATCTTTTGACTTTTTGTGTTGCTGTGTCCTCTAAAGCGGGGTATCGACTAGGGTTGCCAGAAAGTTTCTGTTGGAATTTAAGATGCAGAATTTTTGAAAAATTCAAAATTTCCAACTTTCCATGGGAATTAACTGGAATCTGAGGCTATTTTAATGGAAAGGTATCATAAAAGTAGGCAGCAATACTAAATAGATCCCTGTAGGTGTCCTTGCCCACATGCAAGGGCATTACTGTCATTTGATTGCTTAAAAAAAATATATATATATATATATATATATATATATATACTGAAATTTTGGCTTGACAGATTTTAACTTGAAAAACTGACAAGCCAAGGTACCACTTCTGGTGAAATCTGGGGCCGCAACTAATAATTATTTTGATAATCAATTACTCTCTTGATTATTTTGTCAATTAGTCGATGAATTTGATTCAAAAAGACAAGTTTAATTTACATCCCTATATTCAAATACTAGTCTGACTGTAACATATCAGTAAATAGGCAAAAATGTAAAAAAATATAAAAGCAGATATTTACAAATATTTTATTTTGATCCAACACAAAGACACTGTAATAAGTCTGCTTTCATGGAGGAACACAGAAATTTGAAAATATTTACAGTTAGAGAGGCCTAAATTTTAGAGGATTTTGTCCATTTAATGATAGTAATTAATTATCAAAATAATTATTGATAGTTGATTAGTTGTCGATTAATTAATTAGTCAGGATTATGATAAAATACTTTTAAGTTCCTATTAAGAATCAGCCTTCACTTTTGTAAATTCCTGCTTCGTTCCCGTTAATTCCCATGAAATATTTCCAACACAGTATTTTGCAACCCCAGTACACATGTATCGATTTTTCTCAACAAATTTTGAAAAGGTGACAAACCCAACACATAAGGGGGGAAAAAAATTACCAAGCGTGTTCTTAGTGCTCTTAATACAGTTCCAGATGACCAACACAGCACAATATCTGCACCAAGTTCTCCTCAAAACAAACCAGATGCCTTTTGTGGTACCAAAACTGACCTGTGTGAGGCAGCACAGTGTCACAGGGTTTACAGAGTGCTTGAAAATACAAACGGTAGTAGAAAGAAGACCGAAAAAGCTTGGCTGAATGTTACATTTTCTGGTAACAATTTCATTTGTATTGTGCCAGTTGCTCCTCTGATTGGCCATTATTCCATTTGTCTTAATGATATGTGATTGTAAATATTGAACAGGTTTAATTAAGATTTATGATTGTTGGATGTCCCGAGTTGATCGGGCAGGAAAGACTCACTCACTCTTTACACACCCCACATCACGCCACAGGTTAATCACCCAGGATAACCTTCATCCGATCGGGCCTTTGCTCACTGATTGCAAGGATAGAAAAATACTGTTAATTTGTCCCCATGGTCAAATATGTGTTTACCCCGTTTTAGCTTTTGTCCAGCAAGAAAAGCTCATTCCTTAATTCCAAATTGGAAACATTGTTTACCAAATTGGTAAGTTATGTGGATGTTTTCCAAATTGGACTCCGTTTTCTTTGTACAGGCTGAGTAAGTCATCGTTTTTGCTTCGTCTTGTTTTGTTGTCTGCATCCTGGGCCGATGGACTTCAACAATTCTCAGGGAAGGTTTTCGCTCAGCAAGTCGCAGCCCAGCTTAATTTTCGGGAGGGGGACGATGGCTGATGGAATGGAAATCTATTGGACAAATCAAATCACTCGTGTGTTGAGAGGAAATTCTCCAGTTTTACGGCCATATTGTTGCTGATCACTTGCTCTCAATAATCCACTCTTTATCCACTAACTGAAACTCTTTTTTTATTGACCCTCAATTAGTGGCCATCCCTATTTGTTGGAAATTGGTATTTAAGATGAATTTATTGTGAGTCGTTTTATTTATTGCTGTTTTTCCAGCATCCATCCTGTCTCTTGCACATCTCTCGTATCCTGCGTTCCTCAATTTTCCTTTAATCGCCTCCCTTTTGCCACCATTTCCTTCCTTCACAGCCTCTTCATCTGTCTTCCCTTCCTCTACTTTCACTTCCTCCTCTTCCTTCGTGAAGCCTCATGTGGAGGCTGGTGAGGCGAAAGTGAGACTCTTGCCTCCCCTACTGAAGGACCAGGCGTGGCGGCTTCACGCCCACGAGGCCTTCCTGCTCTTCTGCTTGGCCCTGGGTGAGTGATGTGCCCCCCCGCCCACCCCCCGGTCTAGAAAAAAGAAACAACTCCTCACCTCTAACCCTGCTGCTCATTTGTGTCTGGACTTCCTCTGCATGGCCTGACTAACATTGCGGCCTATGCTGTGAGCTCTTTAACTTTTGAAGTATTGTAAGAAGAAGCTGACACGCCGACTTTGAATGTCCGAGAAGGGGTGCAGTGTTTTTTTTTTTTGTTGTTTTTTTTTTTTTTTTAAATCTATGGTAGGCTCACTGTGTTGCATCCCACTATGCCAACTGGGCCGTTTTTGTGCCTGCAAACCTGTCAAGATATTTGTGTGTATATATGGTGGGGAAAAATATGTAAATAAATGGAGCTTGTCAGTAGATAGGCAGGGAGACAAATAAAAGGTGTCAAATGTGTCTAACACTGGCTTGTTTGCTTTTTTATTTTTATTTGCTGGTTTGGTGAGAATAACACAACATAGCTGAGGAGACCCCCCCCCCCCCCCCCCTTCGGGAATTTCAAGAGTTGCCCAAATAGCCGGTCCACTTTCGAATCTTCGGGCCAGCCCAATTACCCTATACAGACAGTACTTTCTTTGCTCCATATTTTTGATGCTACCGTACTATATTCTTGCAGCCTTTACGACAACTGTTGACAAGTATTACCATAAACAACAACATCATGAGTACGTCGAAGCTGCAGCCATATTAGATGTGGAACAGCCGAAATATGGTTTGTGAAAATTCCTCATTCACTTGCTCCTTGGAGATTTATCAGCAAGCCACAACTAATTGGATTAATACCGAACCGTTGCTTTTCAGTGTATTAAGTCATTCTAACTAAGTGGATGAATATTATTATTTTATGGCTAATTATTACATATTCCTTAATGTGTCTTTCACTCTATGCACTATAAATAAACGAAAACCTTTTTTTAAACTAAATCAAAGCATTTGCGATAAAATAAAAATTACAAACCAAAAAAATCCAATTCAAAATGTATTGATTTATTTTATTTTATTTTTGTAAAAGGAAGTAAAAACACAAATAAAAAATACAGAACTGTTATAATCTTGGTAATTGGTATAAATGTAAAAATATTAGATTTATTCATTTCCAATTGTGTATTGAAAAGTGGATCAGAATGTGAATCCAATCTCAATTTCTTTACAGCCCTAACAATTAAATATTAATTTCTGTACATTGAGGGGGGAGACCGGGGCCAGTATTAGCCAACACGAGCTATAACCGACATGCCAGCAGTTCCTAAGGACTTTATTTCTATTTCATGATAGTAAATTTTCAAGATCAATGATAAACAATTTCTCTGGCTGTAAAAACAAAAACAGGAGAACAAGGATATGTCCTTGTTTTATTATTTAAAAAAAAAAAAATACAGTGTGACATCTTACCCCATATAGTGCGACAATTTACCAATTAGTGGGGCAACATGTCACATGTTAATTCCCTCTATTTAATGGCTTATAACACTGCACTGGCACAAAGTATGAAAATGACATAAATACAAAAAATATACCTAAGACTTTGGTCTTTCATCTGGTATACATTTTGCTTATATATGATGTATTGATTCCAAGAAAAAAAAAATATATATATATATATATATATATATATATATATATATATATATATATATATATATAAGTGAGTCACCTTTGCAGATTTGCTTAATATTGACTAATGAGTAGTTAAACTGTTGAGTGGATTTTTTGGTTGAGGTTCCTATTTAATTAACTTAGAGAATGAGAAAATCAGATTGGGCCATCTCCGTTTGCTGTTACTTCCTGCACGAATATTAAATCATCTTTAAGATTATCTTGATCTCAATCCGCGAGTAGAATATCGCGATTTGCGAATGAGCGGGGGAACACTGTGTAAACTGAAAACTTAATGAGTAGTTAAACTGTTGAGTGGGTTTTTTGGTTGAGGTTCCTATTTAATTAACTTAGAGAATGAGAAAATCAGATTGGGCCATCTCCGTTTGCTGTTACTTCCTGCACGAATATTAAATCATCTTTAAGATTATCTTGATCTCAATCCGCGAGTAGAATATCGCGATTTGCGAATGAGCGGGGGAACACTGTGTAAACTGAAAACTTAATGAGTAGTTAAACTGTTGAGTGGGTTTTTTGGTTGAGGTTCCTATTTAATTAACTTAGAGAATGAGAAAATCAGATTGGGCCATCTCCGTTTGCTGTTACTTCCTGCACGAATATTAAATCATCTTTAAGATTATCCTGATCTCAATCCGCGAGTAGAATATCACGATTTGCGAATGAGCGGGGGAACACTATGAAAACTGTAACCAGTAATTGTTGGGTCAACATAAAAAGTCCGCTTGTGTTCCTCAGGTCCTAGCGACACCCACATTGACTGGCTCATAAATGGGCGCAGAGCGGACACGGCCGTAACAGAGTACCGCCTCCCGCTGGTCGGGAATACGGTACTTGTGAGCAGCCGGCTCCGGACGGGGCCCTTGCCCCGGGACGCCCGTTACGGCTGCGTGGCCCAGGCCGGCGCGGGGAGCGACGCGTCGCAGGTGGACCTCCACCTCGCCGTCGGAGGTACCTTTTGACCCGACGGCGGCGCTGTGTCACGGCTGGTGTGCTGAGATTGTTGGTTGTTCGACAGATGAGGAGAGCGCTCCGTCCGGGGATTTGAACCAATGGAGGAGTGCGCTCACGCAGCATGAGCAGCTGCTAAAAAGATGGGAGAAGTCCTGGGTAGGTGCAAGTGTCGTTTTCTAACCTGGCACTTAACCAGCTGCATTATTCATTGCTACGCCTAATCATCTACTCTATTAACCCCATTTGACTAATTGTGTTGAGGAGGAACTGCGTATTATACTCCAATAATTTATGGTTCATTTGCCTTTATTTTATAACTCTCTAACCTATAAGACCAAAACAATTATGTCTAGTAAATAAGATATTGTTTACTGTAATAGAGATTCATTCATTTGTGTTGCAATTAGATTATTTTTCTAAATCGTTCAATAGTACTTCGTTATGCTCCCCAGTCTCCACATTGCTGCAGCAGTCATTGGGATAAATTCTGTCTCCTTATGTGGCGAAGTAAATACAAGAGGCACACACCTCGTGCCGTCAGAGACTGCATGTCGAGAAATGACCAAATTAAATATATGCAGTCTCTACTAGGGGTGTGCAAAAAAATAGATTCTCATAAGAATCGAGATTCTCATTTAGTACGATTCAGAATCGATTTTAAATGTCCCAAATTCAATTTTATTTAAATGATTTTATATTGCCTAACCTTTGTATGTGTGTGCCTTTATTTGGAGCGCTGTTCATGTTGTACCCGATTTGGCCACTTAGGGCCAGTGTGGTTCCACGCGGTCTAATACACTGTTAAGTTGTAGCCACATTAGAGAGTAGAAGGAAAAAGTCACGATCAAGTTATTCCAATAAAAGTAGTTTTTTTTGCAGTGTGGAGCCCTTCTTTTGAGTGATAAAAGTGCCGCGAGTAACGCGCTAATTAGCATTAGCAAGTCAGACTGGAGTAGATCATTACAATTCCTTGCGCATCTATAGATTGAAGCAAAAATCATTGTCAATCAAATCGAAAATCGAATCTGAATCGAATCGCAGACCCAAAAATCGGAATCGGACCAAATCGTGAGACATTCAAAAATTCCCACCCCTAGTCTCTACATTGCTGTAGTGGCCCTTAGTCTCCTTCAATCAAGTCTGGCTGCTTATGCCGAAAAGGAAATACAGCAGAATTGAGTCATTACACTTCTGACTGTCAACAAATGACAAAAATAAATACACATGCTAACATTATCTTTCTTAGCTACTCGACCCACTCCATAATCTCCAAATTGCTGCAGTACCAATCTCGGACAAAATACGGAGAAGTGTATACAGAAGACTTGCAACTTCTGAGTAAACAACCCTTTTTTGCCTTAGCTCTGAGTGTTGCTGTATACTATGTTCCACAGTCTCCACATTGTTCCCTCTTGGGGGGGAAAAAAATCTTTGTGCGGAAAAGCAAATGCAGAAGAGCTGTGGCTCATAACTTCCTACATAGCAGTCTCAACCTTGCTGCAGGGGCCCTTAATCTCCATTTGGATAAAATCTATACCTCTGTATGCCAAGAAGTAAATATGCGAGACCTAAACTCTGGATACTGCCATAGTATGCTCTAACATTTCCACTTTGCTGCAGCAGTCCTTAGTCTCCTCTTGGATCAAATCTGGCACAATATATAAAATGTGCACCGTAAATGGGACAGTAGCTTTGGATGCTGCAATTTATTTACACTCCATTGTCTCCACTTGGCTGTAATTGCCCTGAGTCCCGCTATTAATAAAATCTTGTTCCTTATGCCAAGATGTAAATGCCGAAGACCCACACCATCTTAATAAATGCCTCAGAATAACAATAAAACACATGCTAACAGAGCCGCTCCTTACCTCTGGGCGCTGCAATATTTGGATCCACTAAATAGTTTCCTCATGGACACAGGCTGCCTCCTTATACTCAAAAGTAAATACAGTAGTAGACCTTTGTTCTCTATTGCATTGCTTGCTAGTGAGTCTCATTAATGTGATGCATTCAGTAGCATGATTTTTTTCATTTTGCCACAAGACTCACTGGAACAGTTTAGCAGGTATGCGGCGATTGCTCAGCATGCAAAATCATTTGCAGGATGTCCACCATCCACCGTGTTACTGTGTGGTCATCTCTTCCATTTCTTCTGCGTTTCTTGTTTCGACCGCTCATTCTACTTCTTCTGTGTCCACACCACAGGAAAGCTGTGATGGCCACTGAATGCTGCCAAAACCAAAGCATCACTTCATAATTGGAGGCACAGGAACCGATGCCTCTTTTTTCTTTCAGTTTTTTGGGGGACTAGAAAACCTGGAGGTCCCAGTTAAAGGCTTCTTTTTGCGGGACGCGAGGGAAACTGGGTACGGGACTGGCGATGGACGCACTGGGAGTACAAAAAATGGAGGACATGAGGCTCAATGGAGCTTGCTTGGTGTGATATGTATGAATTCAGAATTCATAAAACTTAAGGTATTGTCATTAATAAAGAACAGAGCAGAAATATTCCGATACCTGCAAATTGAGCATTAAAAAAAAGCTGCAGCAGCATCCAAACGTGGCGGCAGTTTAATTCAACGTTATTACCCACTTCCTTTTACCTTTGGTTTTATTTATTCAACATGAATGCGGGAATAAAGGAAATTTCCATTTGTGCTACCATGTGCCCTTTTTTTCGTTTCTTTTAGCACTCTGTGTAATGCTACTCTGGCACCCTCTTGTGTCCAGATATGGAACAACAACTACTTCGTGTGGGACAAAAGTAGACCAGAGACACCTGACAGTTGTCATTTTATTACATTTCCAGAGCCTATCCCAGCAATCGTTAATTTTTTAGCTTTTAAGTGTTTTTCTTAAATTTAATCCTGCAACTACTAGTACTGGTAAATAATAATTTAGCAGTCACTTTGTACATTTTAAATCAATTAAGGACCAAAGGCCATCGGAAAATGCGTGAATGCAGATGTGTATATGTTTGAAACAGTTGTTTAATAAATAAATAAAAAGTGTGAATGAGACGCCATCTTGTTTAGACTCAGCATGACTTATGATTGGATAATTGATGTCACATGACCAGGAGAGTTTCCCACCATGGCTGCTTCGTGACAAAACAGGTGAGGACAGCACCGCTAATGTTTGTTTCAAAAGATCTTTAGCTAAATTTAATTTGGTTATAATGTCACAAAGAAGATATATGTCAAATAATTTTATTGTACAAGAACATCATATGTATATTTCAAGCGTACTTTTTTTAAAATGGTGGAATATTTTTTTCAAAAGTAAAGTCATGATAAATGTGGCAAAGCCGTAGCTCTATTATAAGGTTAAAACAAAAGGAAGGGGGTAAGGACACTTTCCGTTCATTGAAATGCACTGGATTTAATTTGTGAGGATTATTTTGATTAGAAAATGTCGTTTGATTTCTGTAACAATCTGCCTGGTTTGTATGCGAGTCGTAGGCAAAAGCAATACAATACGCCATTTCACAGTGTAAAGCAGGCTTCCTCAATCCTGGTTCTCAAGGACCGGAGTCTTGCAGATTTTTACGTTTGCATACTCCAACACACCTGATTCCAATAATCAGCTCACCAGCCAGCTCTGCAGAATCCTGATAACGATCCTGATCTTTAGAATCAGGAGCGTTGGAGGACGAAAACCTCTAGAACCTGATAGACTCCGGCCGTTGATGACCAGGATTGGGGAAGCCTAAGGAAGCATTCGCATTGTGTACATTTCAGAAATGCCCGGATGGCTGTTCGGAATTGTCCATGAGTATGTTCAGCCATTAAAGTACATGCATTATAGCACACAACCAAGACTCTCTATACCAGGGGTGGCCAACCCTGGTATAGAGAGCCACAATCCAGCCTGTTTTCCAGGTTTCCCTCCTGCAGCGCAGCTGAATCTAATGATCAGCTAATCAGGCAGCTTTGCAGAAGCCTAATAACGATCCTGATCATGAACCAGGTGTGTTAGGGGAGAGAAACATGGAAAACAGGCTGGATTGTGGCTCTCGAGGACCAGGGTTGGCCACCGCTGCTCTATACAGTATTGTACGCCGTTGAGGCTAATTTTAGTTTGCTCATTAACATTCCACTAGAACAGGCAGTCAGGAGTCACCATCCTTTTTGACACTGAATACGTTTACATGCAAGTGACATAGCAGTCAATAACTCTTTCAAAACCCAAACATTGGCAATATTCAGGTTTTGAAAGGCCATGTAAAAATCTGGGGGGCACAGGGGCGCTCTGTCCCTTTTCCTTTTTGGGTCACCACAATAACATATTTTTGGAAGTGCAAGAACAATACAAGCTCCTCTGAGATTCAAACCCAGAACCTCTTGTCTATAAGTCAGACGTGCTCCCCGCTCGGGCTACTTTCTGATTATCAATACAAACCAATTACAAAGCACATTAAGAAGTGCTATGAAGATAAAAATGGTCAATTCTAATTGGAAATCCACAACAGTGAACACGTGCTCTTATGTTCCCGCACACACTGTAGATTAGAATTGTGTACAATTAATTGCTCTCTCGACTGTTGAATTGAAAACAGTGAGCTAATAATAATGGTTAAAGGAAAGATCAATATGGAAGGGAGAAGGGGATGCAGTTTTACCATTACTGTAGCATGGATGTTTTCTTTATTTTTATGATGCAAACATCTCTGAAGAAGATGAAGATGTGTAATCTGATGTTTGTGTTTCTTGAGTTAATACTTGTTTTTTTGTGTTCTTTTTCTTAAAGACTGAAAAATGACGGTTTCACCTGCGCTGCCTGGGAATGGTTTCTCCCACTATCCTGCAAGCCTTCCCTGAATGAGTCATCCAGCCGACCGCTCATTGGACGGGAGCACACCGTCCCGAGGGATTGCCTTGCAGTAGCAGCAGCAGCAGCAGCAGCAGCGGAGCGGCCTTGCTTCCATTCACAGAAATGTTGGTATGCCAACCTGCTCTTTCATTCACAGCCAGGACTATAAACATTGCCTTTTGTCCCTCCTTTCTTTTCCCTCTATTTAAATTAGCTTTTTTTTTTTGCTTTGTTTCCGAGGGCTGAAGGCATTTTTTCCTCCTGTCTTCTATATTTGCTATGTTAGGGAGGGAGACTGCAGTGCGAAATGCAGCAGAGTGAGCGAGAGCGGAAGCTGCTCATGAATGAGCGTCGCTCGCTCCCGTTCTAGAAGGCGAGAGGACATTTTTGACATGAATGGTCTGCGTTTGTGCGCGTGAGTGCGCTTTCTTCCCCGCTGCCACGGCGACCACGGATGTTTCATCATCATCATCAGCAGCAGCAGCAGCAGCACCGCTCTTAAGGAGACTCTCCTTTGCGCTTTTTCCTCTTCATTGACTCATCCTCGCCTGAGGAAGATGACGTCCATAGCGGGTTTATTTGGGTTGGATCATCCTCATCGCTGTAGTTGCCTTGTTTAAGATCCTCGTGTTCAACTTCATATTTATGATTAGGATGGGGATTTGAGTTTAGTGATGGATTTTCTTAAGTGTATTGAAATGGCTGACAAATCTAGTTTAGTCGAATTATGTTCTATTAACTGAATTTTACGCCCTCGGAAGTGAGTGTTTTAAATTGCTATAAAGCAGATCGATTAACCGCACCTTTCACCTCAGAAGAATGATTTATAAAAAGATATACATTTTTTGGATGAATTGAAACCATTACGGATAGATAATCAAGCTACCTCACATTACTCAATTGAAAATATATTTTTACAATGAAATAAATAGAAAATACTGCAACTATATTTAGATAAATGGTATCAACTCATTTACATTAAACAGTTGGAGGATTTTACGAACCGATTGTTGCTAGAGTGCTGTAAGTGGGAGTTTTTTTCCCCCTCTCCCCTCTGTGCTGCCCTCCCTCCAACAGGAAGTGATTTGCAGTGTTCAGCAAGCCTTTTGTTGAGAAGGTTTTCTCACATCAGTGAGTCATGCTCCAGCTCTGAGCTGGCAGGAAGGCAGCAGCCACTTCGATTCCGTCGCCATCACCTTCCACGCAGTTTGTGGATTTTCCCTTGGTTTTTGGGAGGCTCGAAATCACCATCATGGTTGTTGTTGTAAGCAGCAGTTGAAGCATCACCACTGGAAACCACGACGACGACCTCTCCATCCTCCTCTGCCTCCTACATGGATTTCCGCTGTGTTTTTCTCTCCAGACTGGATTGAAGCGCCGGATTTTAACAATCAGGAATCGAGAAAGGTGGCCTGCGATTGCTGTGAAACGTTTACCACTACCACCACCGTCTACACGTCTGCTGCTGCCATGTTACAGGAGTGGGTAATCATCGCGGCAAGGAGGCGGGCGGTGCGTGTCGCTTGAGGCGCCGTGAAAGAGCAGAGGCGAAGGGTATGCTTCACCGCACCAAATACAACCGCTTCAGGAATGAGTCGGTGACGTCCGTCGATGACATCGTCCACGGCCTGTCCATGAACCCCAAGGTGTCGGCCAGCCCCGAGACGCCTTACGCGCCGCCGGCCGACGTCCAGTCCTTACCCGCCGCCAACGCTCCCGGCGCCCCCGCTGCCTCTGCCGGCCACGACCACTCGGACGATGGCGGTACGCCCCTGTGCGCCCTCATCAACAAGGTGTCCAACCTGAAGTTCAGCAACTCGGGCAGCTTGCTCGGCATCAAGGGTCTGCCCTCGGCGGTCAAGGACCTGGCGGTGGCCAAGCTGCAGGGCGGCGGCGGTTCGGGTTCGGGCCCCGGAGTGACGACAGCAGGGGCGGCAGCCTGCCTGTCAACGCCGGAGCCTGCCGCCGGCATGAGCAAGAAGAACAGGCTGGATGAGCTTCCACCCGGCGGCGAGGACTGGAACCCTGGCTGTGGCGGCCCAATGGGCAAACTTTTCAGAGGGTGGCTGCACTCTAGTGAGAAGATCTCTGGGCCAGGAGTGACGTACATCGTTAAGGTATGTGGTGAATGTTGGTCACCAAACATCCATGCATCCATTTTTTTTCTTTTTACATGCACATTCATGTTTGTCTGTTTACATTGGAGCAAAAGGCCAACTACACCCTTTATGTGTCGTTAATCAATTGCAAGGCACTCGCAGACATACAACCAACATCCATCCATGAACTCACCCACAATCCTGTTAAATTGCTGACAAAATGCAGACGACACCCTGGATTGGTTGCCAGACATGTCATATCAAGGACAAACGTACTGGTCGCCAGCAGGAGTTGGAATGGCACAATAAAACAAGATTTAATATTTATTCTAACAATACCAGTATCACCATACAGTGATATTGAGGGTGGGGTGTGAACATGATACAGTAATTCACAGAATCTATGTAATTATTGCTTTTTGTGAAGATATGGATATCATAAATAATTGATATTTTGGGAGAATGGGGAGAAAGATTTAACAGTTATTTGATATATATGCTATTGGAAGAAAAATATCATGATACTGGTGGCTCTTTTGTGAATTGAGGCCATTGATTGGGTAAGCTATGTGAACCACAATCAGATGGCAAAGTATCGATACCAGGTATCGGTATCAGGCTAATACCACATCTTAAAGGTATCGGTACACACGACGGGGACCGATACCAGTATCGGCCACCATCTTGTAGCCAGGAACTAGAAATGAGAAGAATAGAAAATTGCCATTAATTCCTTGCAATTTTAAGGAAAAATGCTATATTGGGATATATAGGTTGCTTTTTATGTATCAAAAGTACTAGTGTAAGGATAGACCGCAGATTATCGGTGCCAATACTCAGCATTGGCCTTTTTGAAAAATCATGCAGCTGATAACAGATCAATTTAAAACTGTGTTAACATCAAGAAACTAGTTATTTAAATTTCAGTTAACTTTATAAGAGGTGCTTCTAATTCTGGGACCTCTCTGCATATTCTTTTTTTTATTTGAAATTAAGGTAAGTAAAAATTGATAACATAACATAATAAAATTTAATTTAGAAATTTTGCCGCCAATATTTTCCCTTTTAGTCAAAAATGAATGTCCAAATATCAGCCTCCTTGTCTACTAATAACCGGTATTGGTATCGGCTCTGATAAAATAAAAAAATAAAAAAAAAACATAATTCTGACTCTATACTAGTGGTATTGGTACTTGGTATCGGTGACTACCTGAGTCGAGTACCTACATATCGGGGCTGAAAAAGTGGCATCGAACATCCCCACCGGTACACCTGGTTGACTGTCATTATCAGCCACCATATCAGGAAAGCCTCCTGTAGAAGGTCATCTGTGGGTGATATTTGCACTGTGTAGTGCTTTTGTAACCATGCCGACGACTTTATTCCCCCGTGGGTTGTGGCGGTAACAGCAGGGGTAAAAAAAAAAAAAAAGAAAGAAAAAAAAGACAGCATCTTATGTCAACGCCAAGCATACATCATTCGAAAGAAGCACACGTTGGTGCCGAGCTGTGAATGTCATCATGCCGGCAATGAGTCACCGGCGGGACTGATGATGCCGATGTGTGAAATGAATAGAAAATGTGTGTTGTTTTTTTTATCCCCCCATTTTTTACACTGAGATTTTCCTTTCCTCTTGTTTTAATGTGCGTAATGCAACATGAGAGAACAGTGACAAGTTGTCACATAAAGTGTCTGTCTGCCGTGTCACATTAACCATATTAAGGCCAGACAGCGTCAATGAACGCGGCTACCATTTTGGGCTTTAGGTCCTGTGAGTTCAACATCGCTTCAAATTAGCATCACATGGTCGCCCCCTCACCCATCATGTGCCATTAGTGTCAATAGACATTGATGTCATTCGCAACATGCACATCAATGAATCCCTTTATGGCAGGCTTTCACAGCTCAGGACCGCTAAACAGACGCTAACGTTGAAAAATACCTCACCTTTAGCCATAGCATTGACACAAAACACTTGGATTTATTGTAAATGCATTTGTACAAATAAAGGCCTCCACTAGCCCTGGTGCAGTGACAAAAACTAAACATAAAAAAACAAACTAGAAAAATTCCCGCGGATATTTTGAATGGGACTGCTGACTCTTGTAATTGAGCTGAACAGTTTAAAATTTAAACCACTGGAATCGGTCAAGAAATGTGGAAGTTAACCATAATCAACATCAACTAAAGTATCTCACTGTCCCTTTAAGAACGCACACACATTTGACTCGGAGACGTCACGCACCCACATTCCATTCATATTGTATGAGAGACGCACCCCTCGAACAAAAGCCTCTCACGACTTAACAGTTCAAGATACAGATTCAAGAAATGGCTCGTTAGAACGGCAAGGGTTTGGGGAACACGAGCATGTTCTAATTTTTTTAATTGGATGAAAAATGAAAACTTATGATTCATCAGAAATGAAGAGGAAAAAGGAGGCGAATTTAACATGGAAAAGATAGGCGAGTTAGTCCGACTTCTCCTCGCTTAAAGGGAAAATAAAGGTACTAAATGACACCTTAGCCAAATAAAAGTTAGTTTGTCTGAAAGAGACTCGTCACTACGAAATGTGAGAATTTGATGTCTAGAGAGCAAAGATTGTGGCCATGGTGACGAGTTGAAGTGAAACTTTTGCAAATAGAAGTAGACTTTTTTTTGTTCCCGCCACTCAAAGCCTAATTGCTCCACAGAGTGTGTTAGAAGGCTATATCACTCACTGTCTTTGAACCCGCACAGGGGGGAGAGCTTTCATTCCTTAAAATAAATTTCGACACTGAGCTAAAGATGGGAAAAATTGCTACAAAATGAGCTAAAATTCATATCGGCCGGACAACGTATGCGCGAGCAGCGTGTCTTGGAAAAAGGTGCTTGATCTGTAATTTGTTCCCCCTTTCTCCATTCATTTCCTATGGGAGTTTTTTGGGAATTGCGTCGCCATGGTAACTCGGAATTCCTAGAAAAGTAATGCCGCACCGAGTCAGATCGAGCCGCATCGTTTGATACCTCATTTGTCCCGGTGCGATCTACGATACGGGCCGCATTTTTGTGGAAAAATCTGGGGATTTTCTAGGGTGGAGCGTAATATGTGCTGCTTTCAGCAGTCCCATAACTAGCAAACCTGCTCTAAAAACGAATTAAAACTAACTGAATTAAAAAAAACAAAAGCCAAAACGGAAAGAAAAAAAAGCTAACTGTAATCATCATCTGACCATCTTCTGGCAATCCGGCCGCCACTTTTTAAATGATCTTTTAGCGACGATAACGGCCAACTTGAGCAGCGAGGGGCGGAGGAAATGTTTTTGTTTACAGACCCGACGATGAATGCAACGCTTATCATCAGCACAAAGTGTTCCCGGTCTGTGCTCTGTGTGAGTAGGTGGCTGCTAATGAAGAGGATTACAGGAGGATCTCATGAGGTGTACTAACACTGCAGAATTCAATATACTGTAGACGCTGGTTTACGTAACTCCGTAGTTTATCACTAAGACAGTGATGAAGTCGTAATTACAGCAAAAATTTGTATGGAAAATACTTCGAGGCCATCGATATAAAACAAAGAGACAACTTTCTTCACTGTAGAAACTAGTTCCCTTTACATAGTTGGCAACCTTGAAATTTTGCATGTCAGATCTGTGTTAATAAATATGAGAGCAGAGCCTTTTTATTTGATTGAAATTTAAATGTATTTATATATTTATTTATTTCCACACTTATTTTGATATGTATTTTTATTTTTTGTCATTTTTATTATTATTATTATTTTTTTAAATTTTATTTTATATATGTGTATCAGTTTAATTTTTGAAATATATTTTTATATCTGTTTTTATTTCCATATTTATTTATGTATTTTTAATTTTGGCATTTTTGGTCCACCACTTGTTAAAACAACCTGTAAATAGTGCAAAAATAAATAACCAAATAAAAAACATACCACTTTAATATTCTCACTAACTGAATTTGATGTAAAGTCTTGTAACGACTTTCTGTTCCTTCTTTCCAGTATCTGGGTTGCATTGAAGTGCTGCGATCAATGAGATCTTTAGATTTCACCACACGGTCTCAAATAACAAGGTAAGTCCATATTTTATTTTTATGACTTCACCTTAACCTGTAATTCCGCATTGTACTGTACTGAGGCATCAACAATAGCCATTGCCCAGCTCTCCACACCAGCATGTCTACAGCAGTCGAGTTGCAATTAGAACCTTTTCAAGTCCAGTTTTGTTTTCACACCGTATTGTGCACGCCTCTATTTATATCCGTGCAACTATTGAACGACAAGTTGATGATTCACTTTGTGTCGTGTCCACTTTTCTGCTTCACTTGCATTGATGTCAGCTGGCAAGGACGCACACTTGTCGCGTCCCGCATTTCTAGAATGTTGCATCCAGTGCTTTGCAAATAATCTCTCTCCCTAAACTAACAACACTTTTTTCTTCTTTTTTATTATTATTATTATTAATAAGCCTCATTTCAAGGTATCGGTACTCGTGACGGTGGCCGATACCGTTATTGGCTGCCCTCTTGTGGCTGTTTTTTTACGGTCAGGCACTAGGAATAAGAAATTTGAGGAATAGTAAATTGCCATTAAGTGTATGCAATTTTAAACAAAAATGCTATATTGGGATATATTGGCCCTTCTTTAAAAGTATCTGTCAGTTTTTGGGGGAGAAATTTTTAGGTATCAAAATTTTTACTAGTGGTATTGGCTCCTTTGTATCAGTATCGAGGACTGAGTACTCGTACTGGTAGGCTATCAGTCTGAGAAAAGTAGTACTGAACGTCCGTCATAATTGTCAATTTGATTACATAATATTCATATATTGATACAATTGTCCCTCTATCCCTCCAGGGAAGCCATTAGCTTGGTTTGTGAGGCTGTTCCAGGGACCAAAGGAGCTCTGCGGAAGCGAAAGGTACGTAGGAGTGCAGAATGACTCCGAGGGTGGGGTCAGCAGCAAGGAGGGGGCGGGGGCAGGTTCGAGGAAAGGGATGAGGAACACAATAGAGGGCAAGAAGAGCAGATGGGAAGGAGTGAAGGGATCCTGGAAGGTCAAGAACGGAAGTAGTGAGGAAGGCAAAAAGCTGTGGAAAAAGGAGGCAGTGAGTCACGCAGTCACGTATGCATATGAATGTTGGCGAGGAAAAAAAAAACATCATTAGATATTCATTTAGAGTCTATTTATAGCATCATGGCCCCTGCCCGTCGCCTTCCTCTCATCCTTCCTGTCCGGAGAACACGTCCTGATAACGAGAGCAGAAAAATGATGAGACACACGCAGCACCGTGTGTGCGTCTGTGCGTGCGTGAGTGTGTGCGCGCACGTGAGCGCAGGGGCATGGCATGCTGCATCCCACACTGTATTAATTGCACACGATTGCTGAATGACTCACATAGCACACGCTATCTGCACTGGTTGTGAAACGAAGCGTCAATCTGCACTCTGTAGTGTTCGTTCAAATGTTTGTGGAGATAAAAAAAACAATACCCGTTGCTCTATTTCATGTTATTTCACATTAGTTCACATTATTTGGCTGTGGACGAAAATTATTATTTTTTTAAATCCATGACGACGTCATCTGTCAGAACTCTCTAGATCACTTTTGGCTAATTTTATCTAGCCTTCTATTCATCAATAACTTCACAGTCGGCCGTTATCAGCCATGTTTGTCCGCTTTTGAACCTGTTCTAAATAGTGCTCTAATGCAACGATTCCCAAACAGTGTTTTCAGATTTTGTGATATTTTTCAAGTTTTTTTTCTAATGTTAATCGTTTGCCATGTCCCAATAAAGGGTTGGAAACACTATTCTAAGGGGAATTAACATGCTATGTTTTTTTTGTATTCATTTTGTGTGTCAGCCACCATCCAAAGCTCTGTCCAGCATCCTGGGGAAGAGCAATCTGCAGTTTGCCGGCATGTCTATCAACTTGAACATCTCCACCAGTAGCCTCAACCTCATGACGCCGGACTGCAAACAAGTAAGCCGGGAAACCCATCGCCTGCATGAGATTGCATATTTATGCCACTGTAATTGGCAACGTGACAAGATTTCTATAAAAAGTGACAGTCTCTCAAAATGCTGAGTGTGGAATGGCTACTTATAAGATTTTTGAAAATCGCATGATGGGTTCCAGACAATTGAGATTTTTATGTCGGAAGAAACTTGACTTTTTGCGGAATGGTTTTATGCAATTGTTGCCTTTTAGAGAATCTGCCACCCCCGAAATAAAATAAAATAAAATAACTCCTTCATGCCACTAAAATCCTCCCTAAGGATTTTTGAAGCTCTCATTGCATGAATTCAAAGATGGTGGCTAATTCAATGCTACTTTAATTCTGAGCGTGTCGAGTCACATAGTTGACATTTGACCACTGCTTGTCTTTCATTGGTTGATCCAGTTCATACCTTTTGTGGTATAAAGGACTCAAGATAAAATAAGGTAATACTTTATTGAGCCCCAGTGGGGAATTTCAAGGGTTAAGGCAGTACAGGGTAAAACAGCACACAAATAGAGATGGCCAGAAAACAAAATAAATAACATTTGTTTTATTTACAATTACTTTTTTTGTGTGAAATGACAAAAATGAACATGTGCCAAATTTACCTTGCGGAGGACATGGCCATGTTGCACTCCACAGCCTCCCCTTTTCTGCAGCGCCCCATTTTCTTGCTACCTTCTATCTTCTGTTGAACAATAAGAGTCACCTTCCTTTCAAAATGAAAATACAGCATTTCCTTCTTTTCCCGGGTCAGTGCGGCTTGTTTTGCACAGTTGCTTCCACCTACAGTAATTTACAAGTTGGGGAAAAATACAAAACTGAAATTGTATTAAAAGCTTTAGCTAAGATGCTAAAATGGTGCAGTATAGTCTTATGCATGGCTTCATCCGATTTGAAAATGGCTGTCCTGTGGGTGAAAGTAATGCGTCTTGATAAGTGGGTGGCCTCACATGTTACCAAATATGAGTGGTAAAATGCAAAATTGACACGCGCAGATAAAAAATAAAATAAAAAAAACTCAATCTGCACCAAATGTATTTGGTGCTTGTCCCAGTTTAACTATAACTAAACAAGCAAAGCATGCCTTGTCAAATCATCCTGATGACCATAAAACTGTCCATACAGTAACGACTTTGTCTCCTTTTGAAAATAATTTGGTCTGATTTGTTGAAAGCTACAGTCTCATTCGTAACAAGATTAGAGAGCAGCTGTGTCCTCTCGAGACGTCTCAAACCAGCGTTAAAAAAAAAACTAAAAAAAAAACTAGGCGTGTTATTCTTAGTTGAATCATAGTCACGCTGTTTACAAGCAGTAAGAACATTTCTTTCCCTGCTGTATTGTTTTATTGTGCAGATCATAGCCAATCATCACATGCAGTCCATCTCCTTCGCATCTGGTGGCGACCCTGTAAGTACCTCATACATTGACGTGCATCGTTTCTTATAATGCACTTCTTACAATGATTCTGTCCGTCTTTCAGGACACAACAGACTTTGTGGCGTATGTGGCAAAGGATCCTGTTAACAGAAGAGGTATAAATTAGGTCCTTCAACCATTGCATTATGCCCATTATTATAATTATTTTATAATGTAATAATTTCCTGAATATGTTATAAATTAATCCAAAACGTAATAAAAGCAAGTAATGTAATTTCACCAATAATCTAATAACACATCCTGACTGAAATTTAATTTTGCAATGTGCAAGACATGACATATCAACACAAGTAAGCGATATGCTTTGTGAATGGGACGTTAAGGGGGAGCCAATTGCGGGTGCAAATGCACAGCAATTTATGCATTCATACTGGATTTGGCCCTTAACTCATTCACTGCCACTAGTTCTATTAGTTGAACATTCTTTCCACTTTTGTTAACAATAGTATGAAAATCTAGATTTTTTTTTATTGTACATTTAGAACAGATAAGAAATTTGTGATTAATTGCGAGTTAACTAGTGAAGTCATGCGATTAATTACGATTAAAAACTTTAATCGCCTGACGCCCCGAATTATTCATAATCTTTTCTTTTTTTTTTTATTCATTCACTGCCATTGACGGCTATAAACGTCAAAAATTTATTTGAATTTCTATTAGTTTAACATTTTGTCCCCACTTTTGTTAACAAGAGTATGAAAACCTAGAATTTTTTTATTGTACATTTAAAACAGATGTAAAAAATTTTTATTAATCGTGAGTTAACTAGTGAAGTCATGCAATTAATTACAATTAAAAAAAATTAATCACCTCTTGCCTTTTAATTTTTAATAATCTTTTTTCTTTTTTAAGAAAAAAAAGAAAAGAATTTATGGCAGTAAATGAGTTAATGTCCGATCCTGTTGTCGCTCTCTAGCGTGTCACATACTGGAGTGCTCGGACGGGCTGGCCCAGGACGTCATCAGCACCATCGGCCAGGCCTTCGACCTTCGCTTCCAGCAGTACATGCAGTGTCCTTCCAGCAAGCCTTCCTCCACACATGACAGGTGAGTCCTTTTGTGTTCACACTGCAGGTCATTGCAATTTTTGTTTTTGCCCGTCTGTCATGTGTATTACATTTTTTTTTCTCCATGCAACGTGAACAGTACAATTCCGATATTGATCCGGGTGTGCACTTGCGTGCAGGGTGTTCAACGTGGAGGAGTTGCCGTGGACGGAGGAGGAGGAAGAGTCCGCGGAGCATCCGTACTACAACAACATCCCCGGGAAGATGCCGCCCCCTGGAGGCTTCATCGACGCGCGGCTGACCAATCAGAATGCGCCCTCAGACGGCAGCCAGGTGTGTCATTTAGTAGCACCAACTCCAATTGCTGATAATCAGGTACAGGCATACCAGAATGCAAATTGTCTGTTTGCCTTTAGACGGGATCGAACTCTGTGGATCAGAACTACTACCAAGGGCGGCATTGTGGAGAAAACTGGCCAGAGGAGAGAAAGTCTATCTTGATAGAACAAGGTAGAAACATTTTTAAAAAATTTCCACATCATTTTTTCTGCTTATTTTTACTCAGTTGACATGTTAGGAAACAAAACTGTCCAGGACAATTGTGCTTGTATTTTCTCCACTTTTTCATTCTGAAATATTGGATGTTAATGTAAATCTTGGAGATAATGGCAGAGCAATGCCATCGTGATTCATTTCGATTTTACCATTGCTATGACTGTTCCTCTCCAGGGTCCTTGGATATAAGCAACGAAAGCAAAGGTCCGATGACAAAGGCGGGAGAGATGCCCACTTACATGAACACCCAGCAGATCGACGAGCAGGTCCTGGCGGCGCTGCAGGCCGAGGCGGAGCACGTGACTAAGGGCATGGCGGCCACGGCGAGGGAGAACCCTTCGACGGATCTCTTTGACATGAGTAAGTCGTTCATGGTGTTGTTTAAAGGGCACACGTTTAGCATTTTTTCCCTCTGTACTTGTGTATAATAGCCGATTTGTTGGTGTCGTCCTATCCGAGTGAATAATATGAATGAATAAAGATTCAAAAGATACCAATAAAGTTAATAGGGCTGGGTATTGGTTCTAATTTCCTTACTCAATTCGATTTTGCACTGCAAAATCTGAAATCTTAAGTAAGATATAATTTCTTAAATTTAACCTAAATTTGATTAATTTACTTTGACACGTTTTTTTTGTTTTGTTTTTTTACTTAAAATGAAATTGTCAGACAAGATCATTGTGTTTATTTTAAGATAATTATGACTTAATTATTTCTATTTGATCAAGCAGTCTTTCTTGGCATTGAGTGTTAACAGCCAGTTTTAAGTACTGTGAGTCTTCAAACAAGAATTTCCCACATTTTAAGATGGCAACTAACAAAGACAATAAAAATGGGACCTGTTACCTCCCTGCTTGACACTCAGGGGAACTTATCCAAGCTATAAAAAAATAAAAAAAAAATAAAAAAACTTTTGTATTTTAAGAAAATAGTTCTATTTATTACAGCTTGAAAAAAGTCAACATTACTTGTTTTTACTTTAAAGAAAAAACTATTTTCAAGACCGCTGTGGTTGAAAAGGGCCTAGTATTATTATTTTTTTCTTCAAAATCTTACAGGTAAATTGAAATAAAATGTTCTTGTTCTGTAAGCAGATAATTTTGCTTATCTGAAGTAATAATTTTCCTATTTTACTATATTTTTTATTATTTAATTTTTTTTTTTTTTTGCAGAGTGATTCACAAGAGTTCAGTTTAATTCAATTTAGATTTTTTTACGGTTCGATTCACTTGAATCCAATATTGATTAATTATGAAATTTCAATTATTTTTTAATATAAAGGACATGATTAAAAACTCCACAAACATTAAATTCCAAATTAAATTTTTTGGAAGCTGTAACTGATAAATGATTTAGTTTATTAATGTAAGTAACCACTTAAGTGTTACACAAACCTTGACATCAACAAAGATGAGATGAAAATATTTTCATCATACAGCTCTTTGGTTTTTCTTTATTTAAGACAAAAAAGGTTGTCTTATCAGACACGTCACAACTGTCAGTTTGACAGCTTGTGAGGAAGACGGCAGTCGACGCCGAAACTAGTAAAGGTAAATGAAAACCTTTTTTGTTTTAAAAAGAAAAAACAAAGGACTGTATAGATTTGAAGACAATAACTTTTTTAACCATTTTCCTCATTTTAATATAATAATTCAAAATATTCTAAATTGTCTTAAAGTGCAATAAATTATATATATATATATATATGTGTGTGAACAGTATATTTCAATAAAAGAGTAAGATACAAAAAAATGGCCCTTAAAATTCTACTTTCTTATGAATTTATGAGAAAGAGATTAAAATAATCGATTATTTTAATCTATTTTTTCATGGTTTTATGAATAAATGTCGGTCTCGAAAAGGAAAACATTCTATCAATTATTCAATTAATTTTATTGTTATTATGGTTATTATTTTTTTTTCGTTTCGTTTCGTTTTTCGTTTAAATCTCTTTTTAACTACTGGTTAAGTAAATATAACTGACTGATTTGTTTGTGAATCAAAGTTCCACTCTACATTAATTGCACTAATCCCTCCACTCTTACCTTGACCGACTAACTGAAGCTTGTATGTACCTCAAATTTTGGCTGGCAATACAAAGCAAAAAAATAAAAATAAAATTACAATCTATTGCAATTATTGTATGTCTGTTTTCCATCAAATGCACCCTTTTACAAATTGTTGTAAAAATATAATAAGTGTCCTTGAATGAATATCGAGCAGAACCCTTCGAGGATGCCATCCAGTCTCAGCCGCAAGCGCCCTCGCAGGTATCCGCCCTGCACAAGGCGACGTCGGTGGACAACTCCAGCCCGCTGCTGGCGCGCTCCATCGCCTTCCGGGCGCAGGAGGAGCTCGAGGGCCAGGCGTGGTACCGCGGCAAGATGAGCCGGCGGGACGCCGAAAAGCTGCTGCACGATGACGGCGACTTCCTGGTGCGCAAGAGCGCCACCAACCCGGGCTCGTACGTGCTGACCGGCATGCACAACGGGATCGCCAAGCACCTCTTGCTGGTGGACCCTGAAGGCACGGTGAGGATCACAACAACAATGCAAATACTATAATAAAAAAAACAAATAATAATAAGAAATAAGACATATTGTCAGACGTGCTAACCATTCACTACCGTGCTGCCTTCCGCCAAAACTTAATCTCATTCTTTCTTTTTTTAAAGGTTCGGACGAAAGATCACGTGTTCGACAGCATTAGCCACCTGATTGGCCATCACCGTGACAACAACCTGCCAATCGTGTCTGCGGGAAGTGAACTATGTCTGCTGCAGCCGGTCGTATGGAAGCAGTGACCCGGCACTCGCCACGTGGGAACGGGAAGCTCCGAACTGTCTTTCCTGTCGTCTCAGAAACTTGAAGCGTGAGGGAAGATGCTTAAAAAAAAAGTCTATAGCGCTCGGGTGACGCTGGGGGAAAAAAAGAATATTTATTATAGAACTGTTATTTTATCGTGACGACTGAAATGCTATATTTTTGCGAAGACACAGTATAGGACACCCATGATATATTGATTTGATGTTTCAAACGATACGATATAATATGTTCTTGTAGTTTAGACAAATCCTGGACCAGAATATTTTAGAGTACGAAAGCTACAAATGTTACTTTTTGTCTGCCAAGCACAACCACATTTCTACTGACAAACCAACAAAATGCCACAGCCCCAAACTCAAAAGCGGTTTCTCAAGGAGGAAAAATCCGCTTTGTTGTAGTCGGAATGCCAACACGCATCCCTAATAGTGTTCCCCGTGGTTTGAAAGATAATTGTTTTCTTGCGGGGCCACACTGAAAACACACAAAATATATTATTAAAATGAGGAAAAAGTTCTAATATTACCAGTCTTTATGAAGTCATGCCATTTTCAGAAAAAGGCTTAAAGTTTTGACGATAAAGAAAAGTTGCAGTGTCTGGTTTCATCTCAAGGGGGCAGACATTTTGACACTTGCTGTCAACGAACGTCACATGACCAAAAACAGAGAACCTATCAAACCTACAGTATCACAAACTTAAACGTTATACTCATGAAGTGAAGACGTTTTCTTTAATATTATGATATAGTCATAATACTACGACTTTATTTATGCGGGATGTAGCAGCCCCAATCCCACCCCTCCACCCCCGCACAAGGATAAAACTTAACTGATGATTTGTCGTTTTATTTTTATCGCCATGAAGTCACCAAATCACCGTAAGAGCTGAAACATAGCTCATGCAAACAATCAAAACTATGTACATGTAGAAATACATAAATGCTAACAAACAAATTATTAAACAAAACGTGCCCTTTGCCTCTTCGGAGGGGCTACCAATACAAAAAAGGACATTCCTCGACGCTGCTCAGCAAACGTTTCCAGTGTCCTTACGCTATTAAGCTACCTCAAGTACAAAAGGCACTAAAACGGAAATGACTCTTCAAAATAAAAGCGTTAGCACAAAACAGGAAGTGACTATTTACACTGTAAATTTCAAAATAAAATACAATCAATGTTCCGGTAAGAAGATGTAGTTATGGTTATTTACACGGGATGTATTTAAAATTAATCAGTGTAATAGTCTCTTGTTGTTTTTTTTTCTTTTAAGAAATAATTTTTTCCTTCATTTTTTTTTTAATGACATTATTGTTGTAAAATTAGAACTTTATTCTCATTACAACTTATTTGTAAGGTAAATGTGTATTTGATTCAGCTTTTGTTACAATTCTCTCTCTTTTCATGTAAAATTAGGCCTTCAGACTTTTTTTCTTATTTTGAAATGTTATGAGAGGAAAGTCGTAACGCGGGGAAAAATTTGTAAGGCCGCAAAAGTAGTTGTAATATTGTTTTCATATTAAGAATAAAAATGTTATTAGAATAAAGGCCAAATACTGAATATAATCTTAATGATGAATATAAAGAGAAGTTCTAATGGTCCAAAAAATGAACCCTAGCAACTCTCATCAGCTTTACTAATTTATTCTTAACTAGGTCTTTATTTCTCTAATATTACAAGAATGTATAATCCTAATATTATTATAGTGTCATGTAATGACGATTCTTGAAAAATTCTGACTTTTCTCCCCATAATATTAGAACCTTATTCTTATAATATTAATAAGCCTAGTAAAATTAAACTTCATTCTCATCTTAGGCTACAATGTTTTAGGTGAGGTCATTAGGCAATTACCTAAACTTTTGACTAGCCACCTTTACAAAAATATTTTACTCAGTTTTTCTTTCTTGGGAAACTATGACTACATAAAATCACACCAATTCTCACAATTTTAGAACTACTTGCAAGTCAGTTCTAACCAAATCAATGTTTTTTTTTTGTTTTGTTTTTTACAATATTTCCACTTAATTCTCTCTCACACCTAATACTTCCGTTTCCTCACCGGGTCGCATGACTTCTAAACGTAATGTCGTCGATGCCCTTTCAGCGTGTGTAAAACACTGTAAAATAATCCCACTTTAATTTGCACGATTTGGATTCTTTTGTAGCTGTTAGTGATTGGTTCAGAGTGGCTTTGATCACATTGTTTTAAACACTACTAGGTTGTGACTATTTTAATGACCACACGTGAATAGCACAATCACAACGTCATTTGCTTTCTCACCAAAGACGGAAGAAAAAGAAGCAGGCCCTCCTCTCGGTTAGAATTTAGCCTCATTTCCTCGCAATAGTAGCAAAAACATGATTTTTCTTTTCTCGGCCCATTAATGGCAAGTGAACGGGGTGCGTTCAAGTGCAGTCGAACCAAAATTAGCATGCGTTTTCACTGGGTTTTGATGAGACTGATGCAATGTGATGCCTGTATTTTGCTGCAAGGGGAGAGTGTACGTTATACGTTTGTTATTTATTACATCCAATCAATAGAATTGGCTGGTGTTGGGGAAGCCTGGAAACAATCAAGTTTAGGATGGGAATTTTAGGGGGAAATAATCGACGCGGGGCACTTTTCTTAATTATCGGATGTATATTTTGTTTTCTGTTTAGTTTTTTTCAATGTTAATTTGTAACTGGTATTTTTTTAACACACACACACATATATATATATATATCTATATATATATCAGAGGCACTTTAAATGGTGGCAAGTATGCGCTTATGATTGGTTAATTCATAACACGGCCACGTTGCAGTTACGGTGTTTCACTTCCCTTCTCAAAAAAAGATATTCAAATAATCACGTCACATAGGTTGCATCAAAAGTGGAAACGTTTTTAAGTGGTTTATCTTGGCATTTGAAGAGGGGTGTGTAGACTTTTTGTATTAACTGTATACAGCATGTTTTTTCTCCTTTTCTCCCCCCTCCCCTCACCCCTTTGCAGACTGGCCTGACGTTTTGTTTTGTAAAAGTGTCCAACTTTGAAACTTGCTTAGAATTCAGCAAAATGGATTCTTGTTTGTTTTTTTTTTCATGTAATTTTGAATAAAATAATCCATGTTGCCATAATTTTGAAAGAGACAACCGAAACAGGTTTAAATAATGAAAATCACACCACTTCAAACACCTTAAGATGGACAGTGACGATATGAGGAGAAAAAAAGAAGTTAAAAATTTGGATCTACAACATGTTTGAATTCTTTAATCCCTAGACGAAACTAGAGGCAAATAGAACACATCTTTCTTCAGTTGATAAAAATGTGCCTTTTCTTTGTACAAACTACTGGATGTTTTAGTTTTGTTTTCCCTTCAAAGTGCAATAGGTGATGTTCAATATGGAGCATGCCTGTTCTCCACTTGTGGAGCTCTCGTGTTTTGGCCCTGCTGCGTGTTGCTGCTTGACACCTCACTCCCTCTCTTATTATTGTTCTTATTATATACTTGGAGTATAAATGTCATGTTTATTTTCCCCACATTTTACAACTAGAATCACATAAGAGGTCACTATTTTTTGGAACAGTAAATGGAGAAAGCGATAGAAATGAGGACATAAAAACTAAAAGTCCAGATGATGTTTACAGATTAATCTTTTGGTTGTATGGTTTCACATTATTCTGTATGACTGTTGGCAATAAAACCGTGAATGTGTAGAACCTCTGCTTTCTGGTACAGTATATTTGTTTAAAAAAAAAAAAAAAACACAAACTAACCATTCAGATTGCTTTTGGTTTAAAAAGTATTATGATTAACATTTTAATAATTAAACTATTTTATTTTTACACTTATTTAATTTAAAAAATATATTTTTATTCTATGTATGTTTGTTTTCATTTAAATTTAACATTTCCTGTACTATTTAATTTATATTTCTTTAAAGTCATATATATATATATATATATATATTCAATCATGTTTTTGTTTTACATTTAACTTTTATCTTTATCCATATTTTTCTATTAGGTCTAATTTGTATTTATTATGCTATTTTTAAGTCATTTCTGTTATATATTTAATATTTTTTTATTTTATTCCAATTTTATCTGCATTGTTTTGTTTTATTCCTTTATTTAAATGTATTATTGTTTTATTAGATTTGTAGTATTGAATGTTTATTTTATTGAGTCTTCAATTTTTTTTTTTTTTATGTTTTTCCGCGATGTATATGTAATATTGATATTTATTTGTTTATTTTTGACAGAAAAGTTCTACATGACCACATTGTAAGTCAGGTGAAGTTTATTTTCTTCCATAAAGAAGACTTTTAAGGCTGGCCCTGAATGCATCACATGGACGATTTGCGACCTCTGCTGGCCACATGAGGTAATAGCCTCTGTTTTCGCTTCACATGCACGTAAAAACACACATGCTTCTCAGGGGTGTAGCTTCATGCTTTAAACGTTACTTAAGATTAATTTGGTAAAACAAAGAAAAAGGTTATCCACAGAAAAATGTGCAGTATTAAAGAATATTTACTTCCGTCAACAACCAGCAGGTGGCAGCATCGCACCAACAGCCATGCCTTACCATACTGCAGCTCCTTTCATTCAAGCATGATGCTGTGGAGATGTACAAAGTCATAATTAGTGCAGAACGAGTATAATAAATAAGCTGTGATTGTTTCAAACAATCACGACAATAACGCTACATTAGGATTGCGATTACTGGAACATACTGACAGCGGTTCCTTTAGATCTCAACCATGACTGCATTTAAACTGTAGTTCTTAATGCAAGAGATTCCTATTTAGTGTCTATCTTTTTGCGCCTACTATTAAGTGATCTATCTTTATCACGATGCATGTGCAGAAAATACAGGTAAACAAGATAGAAACAGAAGTGGCCCGGTGATCCCGGCAACAACTTGATATGGCAGAGAATACTGCAGTATTTCATTCATTGATCATTTTAATCTATATGCATGTAAGGCCTGATTTTGATCTGCGGTTGTCTGATTTTGTGCCTTTACGCCTCAACTGAGTCTGTCAAATGTCTGATTTGAATCTGATTCTTTGCCGAGGATACCCAAATTCACGTTGTTTTCCCCCCTCCTGCTTTTATTGTAGGTGACTCACAAAGACAAACCATATCTGATCACTCTCCACCAGCCACTCTGATATATGTCAAATTTTTATCAGCTCATATTTGAGACCTGGTTCTGATCTGAGGTAATATGATTTTTTTCTCCCCTTCCAACGTGTCACTGACTTGCAATCGTAGGCTGTTTAATTTCTGTTTCCACTGCAGTCACTTTTGATTCATATCAGATTTTTATCCAAGTCCAATCCAGGTCTGGTTTGCATCCGAGGTACTTTTCAGTGATTTGATCAATCCTGTTTACACTGCAGTCACATTGGCAAAAATCAGTTTCATATCTATTTTTAATCCACAGAGACTAAAGCCTGATTCAGATTGTGGGTATCCGGTTTGATCTGATTTCATGCATTTTTCCTCTACTGTTTGATAACACCTAAACTATATCTATAGCAATCCATTTACACTGCAATCACTTTACTGGAAATAATTTTAATCCTGTCAGGATCAAAACCTAATTTTGATCCGTGAATATCTGGTTATGATGTTTTCAGTGACTCACGAAGACCATCTGGATCTGATCAATCCCGTTTACACTGCAGTTACCTGGGAAAGAATCTGCTTCATATGTGTTTTTAATCCAGATCAATTCCGTTTACACTGCAGTTATCTGGGAAAGAATCTGCTTCATATCTGTTTTTAATCCAAATCAATCTTGTTTACACTGCAGTTACTTGGGAAAAATTCTGCCTCATATCGGTTTTGAATCCAGATCAATCCCATTTACACTGCAGTTACCTGGGAAATAATCTGCTTCATATTTGTTTTTAATCCAAATCAATATTGTTTACACTGCAGTTACTTGGGAAAAATTCTGCCTCATATCTGTTTTGAACCCAGATCAATCCAATTTACACTGCAATTACCTGGGAAATAATCTGCTTCATATTTGTTTTTAATCCAAATCAATCTTGTTTACACTGCAGTTACTTGGGAAAAATTCTGCCTCATATCTGTTTTGAATCCAGATCAATCCCATTTACACTGCAGTTACCTGGGAAAAAATCTCTGCTTCATATTTGTTTTTAATCCAAATCAATATTGTTTACACTGCAGTTACTTGGGAAAAATTCTGCCTCATATCTGTTTTGAACCCAGATCAATCCCATTTACACTGCAATTACCTGGGAAATAATCTGCTTTATATTTGTTTTTAATCCAAATCAATCTTGTTTACACTGCAGTTACTTGGGAAAAATTCTGCCTCATATCTGTTTTGAATCCAGATCAATCCCATTTACACTGCAGTTACCTGGGAACAAATCTCTGCTTCATATTTGTTTTTAATCCAAATCAATATTGTTTACACTGCAGTTACTTGGGAAAAATTCTGCCTCATATCTGTTTTGAACCCAGATCAATCCCATTTACACTGCAATTACCTGGGAAATAATCTGCTTCATATTTGTTTTTAATCCAAATCAATCTTGTTTACACTGCAGTTACTTGGGAAAAAGTCTGCCTCATATCTGTTTTGAATCCAGATCAATCCCATTTACACTGCAGTTACCTGGGAAATAATCTGCTTCATATCTGTTTTTAATCAATTAAGACCAAGGCCTGATTCGGAGCCAGGATTATCAGGTTTTCTGATCTGCTTGCATGCATTTTTCCCCTAGTGTTTGATATCGCCCAATAACAGGCTATAATCTATATCAATCCGTTTCCACTGGAAATAATTTGAATCCCCATGGGATTGAAACCGAATTCTTTGTCTGCGAATGTCCTATTCTGATGTTTTTTCTAGAGATAGAAATCAGAATAGGGTCGCTTTAACCATGTAGAGTAAATAGTTTGTAAATCTGATTCCTATCCAAGTGCCCCAGAACCCGTTTGGGATTTAAAAAAGGTCCAGTTTCCAACGGTCCCAGGTCAAGATTTGGACAGGATGTGCCTCACAGTCAAGGTGCCTTTGTATGTTTTTGTCACTTCTTAGTGTGAAGACCGCCTCTCACTCGGTCCCGTCATTCTGTAGGAAGTTGTCAGCATCAACCCCGCTCGGCCTCGCAACCCCCGACACCTTCCCGGGTCCGGAGTCCGCCTCTGCGTCCGGCCCCGCCTGCTTGCTGCCCTGCTGGTTGTGATTGTGGTTGTTCTGGCTGCTCCACGACTTGCTCCGGCTCCGACTCGCCTCCAGACATTGCCTGTTCCCGCTGCCCGGCGTCGAGGTTTTTCCCCGGTAGCAAAGACAACAAGCCAAACCCAGGAAGGCCCGTCGCATCTCGCGGCTGGCCAGCGTGTATATGACGGGATTCATGGCCGAGTTGAGCACGGCCAAGCCGATGAACCAATCAGCCTTGTACAGGATGGGGCAGCGCCGTCGCTGCTCGCACGCCACGTCCACCAGGAGCAGCACGAAGATGGGCGTCCAGCAGGCGATGAAGACGCCCACCACGATGATGACGGTGCGCAACAGCGACATGGCGTGCTCCGAATTGCTATGCTTGCTCACCTTGCGGCTGCTGGACTTGACCAGGATGTAGATGCGGGCGTAGAGCACCGACATGGCCAGGAGCAGCGCCATGAAGATGGTGATGCAGAACGCCACGTACTTCTTGGAGTACAGCGGCAGCACGGTGGAGCAGTCGGGGAGGTCGCCGATGCAGTTCCAGCCCAGGATGGGAAGCGCCCCGAAGCAGATGGCGATCAACCAGCACGTGCCGATGAGAAGGAAGACTCTGTAGTTCTTGTTGGCGTCGTAGGGCCTCATTTTAATCATGGTCAGGTGGCGCTCGATGGCGATGGCCAGCAGGCTGAAGATGGAGGCGCCCAACGCCACGAACATGCTGCCCTCGCGCACGAACCAAAGGGCGGGCGACAGGTGCAGGGTCCTCTCCCCGGAGAGGAGCAGGTTGACCAGGTAGGCCACGCCGGCGAGCATGTCGCACAGCGCCAGGTTGCCGATGAAGAAGTACATGCGGTTGTGGAAGCGGTGATTCCGCCAGATGGCCACCAGCACCGTCAGGTTCTCCAGCACGATGAAGCCGCACACCACCAGGAACAGGAGGGTCTTGGTGTCCGGGGTGCCCGTTCCCGCACCCGCGTCCACGCTGGGGCGGTGCTCCAGCTTGCCCGTGTAGTTGTAGTGCAGGTAGATGTGAGGGTCGATCATTTTGGCGTCGGCGGGAGTTCAGGGGTCGGCTGTTGGGAGCACACGCCAAGAGAAGTGATGCTTCCACTCAGATACATTTTCCCACTTCCTGTTTGCATGCAGAAAGCTTTGAAGGTTTACAGTACAGCCGCGTGAGACTTTTAAATGAAAAGCAGACGGATGGCGTCCAGCAGACTTACCAGAAGGACTTTGAAGGCTTCAGTTGATCCAAATGTGAAGTGCAAACATGACATTTAGCTTCAGTTTGGTTTGGAAGTCAAAGTCCCGGTTGACAAACTTGCCCGATCCCCTCTGGCTCCGCACAGCGCGCACCATCGCAGCCGTTTTTTTTTCTTCCTCCTCTTCCAAACTCAAGAGTTGACGTCGGCGGGCTGGAAGTCACACCCCTTCTTCCCTATGCCCTCCCTTCCTCATCCCCTCCCTCACTTTTATCCTCCCTCCTTCCTTGAGTGCATACATTGAGGTTTGCTTTCATTCGTCTTGTATCGACTCTGGCAACCACTTTTTATACGTGTATGTTTCTTTAAATGTATACACAGGGCGCCCCCTTCCCTCTCTTCCATCCATCCAATCCATCCATCCGTTTACGTATCACATATCAATCTGTCGTTCCTCATTCATTATTTATCAGTTCGTTTATCTATGTGTCCACCAAGTGTCCATTAGTCCACCCATCTTTATTCGTTGGTCCGTCCGTATTTTTATTCATCATCCATCCATCAACGGTTGTTTGGCATCCAACCAAAGTTTTTTTTTTTCGACCACTAGTTCATCTTTTTAACCATCCGCTCATCATTACCTATTTTTCATCAGCCGCCAACACATCATCCATTCATCCTCTCACTTACCTTATCATCCATCATCAATAATTAAACCGTTTGTAATTGTTTCTCACCCGTCAATTATACATCAAGTCATCTTGTTATTAATCAAAAGAGGTGCAACAAAATAGATTGGGGTCTAAATAATTGTTTTTTGATTTAACTGGACTTCCTTTTGAATAAGTACATATCGAATTATATTTTTTTGGAGAGTTCACACCAAGTATAAATCGGTTTAATGTTGCTGATGATTTGTTATTTTCTTTCCATTTAATAGAATAATGTAGATTGGAGAGCTTTATCGTGTTGTTAAATATTTCAACCAAATTGTAATCTTACTGAACCAAACCAAATCGAATTATTTATCAAGATACGTATCAAATTCTCTTTTATGGAAAATGCACACCCCTACCTCGAACCTATCCATTCACCCATCCAACATCTACGAATTAAGCAGTCATCCATCCGTGTCTTTCAATCCATCCGTCCTGTGGAGGGTCAAGAGGCAGGCGGGAATCTGCGGTGAACAAACAAACTGAACTACACACAAAGTTGAAGTGAGCTAAGTGACAGTTCAACACAAATGACATTTACTGTACATAATGACAGTTCATAAAAAGTAAAAGCTCCTTTTTGCTTTTTCTTGCTGACTCTTTGTTTTAATTTGTTTTAATTTTTTGCTCGGGATGACTTCCTACACACAGCCCAGCCTCCTGGCATACGACTGGCTGCCCACGAGAGGAGACATTTTGAGAGAAGGGAGTTACTTTAAAGGGGCGAGCTCATCCTTTTGTTCCTGGTCTTCCTGACCTGACCTCATGTCCAGGAAGGATGGGCAGGACCACAGTCGATGATGATAAATATGATGATTCTGATGATGCGATGTGATGGAAACAGAAAGTAAAATTCTAAACATAAAAAATAAAAAAAGTCAAGTTTTTTCACTCAGTAAATTTCACATTTTGGATAATTTCCCATTTTGGATACACCAGCAATGCAGTATAGTGGCAAACAGCAAGCATGGCATGGCTCAGGTGGTAGTGTCCCTAACTGAAGGTCATGAGATTGTTCCTCAACTCTTGAGTAACTAATTTAAAAAAAAAAAAAATTATTAAAACAAAACTTTCCTTGTATAATTTACTTAGAATTTATGAATGTCTAAATATTACTTTTTTTTCCTGTGAAAAAAAACAATCTCTTTCTCTCTCTCTCTTTACTTGGCAGAAAAAATACTTCACAGGGGGTACGTCACTGAAAAAAAGGTCACTAATGCTTCAAAATTACATGTGTACCTTGGAAAACAAAAACAAAACAACACCTAGCATTCTATAAGCACAAATACACAACATAAATAAAATAAAGAATTCCCTCTCTCTCTCTCTCCCTCTTTCTCTTTCTCTCCCTCTTTCTCTCTCTCTCTCTCTTGCTCTCTCTTGGTATATATATTATTGTCTATATTATAATGAAAATACCCAAACTATTAATCCTGATGCACATATGGCATTTGTAAAGCTGTTACTTTTAAATTTCCTTTTTTTTTTTAAACTCTAGTTTGATAAACGGCCTTGTTGGAGATCTGCTGATCGAGCACTGTTGAAGTTCAGTGACATGTTCTAGCAGTTTCCAAAGACAAAACCCAATTTTCCGCCCCGTGTGGGAGCCAATCATGGAATACTTGAATGTGGTTATGAATATGAACCAAGAGGAATGTTTGTGTGTGCTGTTAGCATTGTTAACGCAGTCGCAGGGAACGAGCAAGCATCTTTCAGAGAACAAATCTGGGAGCTATCATAGAGCGGGATTAACGGACACGGTTGGGGGAAAATCCAGAGGCTTTTTCAGAAAAAAAAAGAAAAAGAAAAGAAAGAGCCGTGTGGGGCGCACATCTGCATTTACATCAACGACGGTCCAAGAATGAAACCATCATCTAGCAGGAAGCCATAATGTGTGGTTGTGTGTATTCATAGACTACCACAGAAGAAGAAGAAGAAGATGGGTGGAGGGCTCTATTTTTTCCCGATGGGACCACCCTCACTAAAGCGCTGACATCTTGGGTTTTGGGCTTGTCATCTTCGTCAGCAATTAGAGCGTCGCGTTTTGCGCCGTCGCTGTCTGTCTCGCGAGTTTGATTCCCAATTTACGCCAACGGCATTTGATGTCGCCCTGCAAGCCGCAAACCCCCTCATTACGAGAGCAGCGCAGCCTGGCTCGGTCTCACAGCTGGGAAAACCATTCCCGGACTTTTCCACTGCTCAGGCTGCAGCCAGGACTTGATATTGTGTGTGTTGGAGTTTATTTGAGTTGCACGACCGCACTGCGCAGCCGGCGCTGTTGAAAGGGGGCTGCTCTGCAAAACAGTGCTTAAC
Source organism: Vanacampus margaritifer (assembly GCF_051991255.1). Lineage (NCBI taxonomy): Eukaryota > Metazoa > Chordata > Actinopteri > Syngnathiformes > Syngnathidae > Vanacampus > Vanacampus margaritifer. The sequence goes on from NC_135445.1 coordinate 11,989,893, forward strand.
ATGCACGAGGCAACTTGACGCCCTTCAAGTTGGACAATTTCACCACAAATGTCATAAAAATAAATAAATAATCCACATCAAACTGTCAGCATATCTCAAAAGATTTGCAGCAAAAAAAAAAAAAAGAAAAAAAAAGTTTGACATGGGCTGCACTATTTAAAGAAAAAGGGGGTGGACTGGGTGAAAAGTGTGAATGTTAAAAAAGAACACCTAATAGTATTTTTTTTTCTGTCATAATATCAACACACTTTAAAAAAATATATAAGCTATATCAGAGGTCCCCAACCCTGGTCCTCAGGGACCGGTATCCAGCCTGTTTTCCATGCCTCCCACAGCCAACACAGGTGGAGATCGTTATCAGCCTTCTCCAGAGATTGCTGATTAGCTGATGATATGAATCACCTGTGTTAGGACCAGGGTTGGGGCTATATGGACACTGAAGACATTTTTTGTGTGTGAATGTTGATAAAATAGTGACTTAAGTGATATCATTTTGATGTCACAGAGCTATTTTTCCTAAACCATTTTCTTAAACGCTTGTCCTCACAAGGGTCGCGGGGGCGGGGGGCTTGCCAGCCAATCGCAGGGCACACAGAGACAAACAACCATTCATACTCATAATCACACCTATGGACAATTTGGAGTGTTCAATGAACTTGCCATGCATGTCTTTGCAATGTGGGAGGAAACCGGAGTACCCGGAGAAAGTGACCATGGACTCGATCTCACGTCCTCCGCACTGGGAGGCGGACGTGCTAACCAATCATCCACTGTGCCGCCTTTTTTTCCCAACTATTTAAAAATTTTATTTAGTTTTTTATAACAAACCATACATGGGCCACACAATTTAGTTTTTTTTATAAATAACTATTTTGTACTTATTTAACTATTTACTTGTATATTCACTTAGAATTTTATATATAGGCCTCTATACGGCATACAGTACACAGCATAAGCAGTATAATAAAACATATTTAGTATTTGTTTCTGAGAAGGAAATGTTTTTTTGGTTTAATAGTAGGAACAAATATGGGAGATGGAGTTAATAGCTTTGCACCTTCCTCTTTATGTAGCTGAGTGAAAATGAGCTAATATTTGCACTGGCATCAATATTTACTCCTGATGGGATGAGCCAACGGGCATGAAAAATTCTTGGCGCTCACCTGACAGGCATGAGCATATACGTAGATGTGAATTATTTATATGCCATATAAAAGCATATTCCCACATTGAGTATATATATAGATCTAGTAATAAGTATTATGAAGACATCCATAATTGATTCTAATGCAGCAATGGAAAGTGACCATGGCCGGATAAGAAGGAGATAAGGACCCGAGTCTTTAGTGCAATAAGCGCATTGTGTAATGTGTTTGTCCAGAAGTGGTTTAAGGGCGGGAGTTAGGAGAGGTTAGCTTGGTTTAACCCGTCATTAGGGTGAGAGCGTGGCATCTAAGGGGGGCACCGGGCACCTTCATGTGCAATTCCACCCCAAGACCATGTCTTTAATTTCACCTTGAACATTTTTTTTGTGCGGCGCTCCCCCAGTGAGTGACTGAGATGGGTAACCCCCTTCTTTGCTGTGTGGCTTTGTGGCCATCGTATTTTGGGCGGCGACAGCGGGCGGCCCCTCACATGCAGTGGAGACATGACTTCAGTTGCTATTTCTTGCTAGTGTGATCAGTCTATTTGTAAAGCCCCTTTCACACTGCTTGTAAAGATGACATTTTCTTCCTTTGTTCTGTGTCATTGTTCTAGATCGGGGGTCAGCAACCTTTGCTGTCAAAAGAGACATTTTAGGCCAAATAAAAAAAATATCTATTAAAAAAAAATATATATATATATATATATATATAATAATAATAATAATAAATTATAATAAATAAATAAATGGCAAACAATTACATTTTTAAATCAGATTAATCACATTTTAGAATTTTGATTAATCACAATTAATCGCTTAATTCAACAGGCTTTTCAGCAACATTTTTTGCCCGCCAAATTTAAAGAGCACCTGTTCTGTGTTTATTCTTTCCACATTTAATGTTATGAGGACGTCTTCAACATTCATTGATCCACTGCACACTCTCATCCTCCTCTTTTTCTAATCAGTTAAATACTTGCATAATTTAAATGGGGGGAAAAAATGAATCTAATAGTTTGACATGAACAAATATTCTGAATGTCAAACGCAAACATTTATGAAATGCTTTACTTTAACGCATGTAGTTATGTTTATTGCTCAAACACAAGCTGTGCTACCTTTAACGTAGCCAACTGTATTAATCTGCGTTAATACACGATTAATGTCAAATTTCTGACATTTTTTGCAATTTTATGGACATATGATCATTTTCTGCCTCTCTTTTTACTTTTTTTGACATTTTGTGGATATTTTTCACATTTTCTTCTGACTTTTTTGCTATAAATTTATGGTAATTTTCCAGATTCCTTATTTTATTTTTGGAGATTTTATAGTTGCTTTTTGAATGTTTCTTTTCTGCCTTAAAAAAATTAATAATTTTCAGACTTTTTTTTGTTTTGCTTTTTTGGCAATTCCAAAGACATTTATATGGTCATTTTCTGCCTTTCTTCTTCTTTTTTTTGTGTGTGTGGACATTTTATCATTACTTTTTGAACATTTGCTTTTCTGGCCTTTTTTTTTTAAAAAAAATTTTTTTTTTAATTCTCTGACATATTTGGCACTTTCATGGATATTTTCTTGTAATTTTCTGATTTTCTACTTGGACATTTTATGATCACTTTTTGGACATTTTAAGGTAATTTTTAAAAACTTTTTCATCTACCGACAACTGATATTTTTTGGGGGATATTTCATTATTCTTTTATTTTTATTTCATCATGAAATCATTCACATTTAAAGAATATGTTATCTAAAAAATTAAAATAAACATATAAACAAAATATTAATTTCTACACATTTTTTTAGAGCTCCACGGGGATCCAGAGGAGAGGGACTAAAAGAGTCGCTCCAAAGTCGTAAGTTGCAGACCTGGTGGGACGAAATGTCCACCTTCTGATGTAGTATCAATAGTAGCAATATGGTTTTCCCCCAATGCAACTGTACTTGAAATCAACCTGGCACTGTGTGGCTGCTTGTAAATCCTGAAATCTCTGTTGCTACATAGCGTACCCACAGACTTTCGCACAGGACTCTGCGTGAAAGTAAGATGAAACCAGTGCAAAGGAGTTTTTCATCAGAAGATTAATGTAATTACAGAAGATGCTTGACTAGATGCAGCTGGTGTGCATGATTTTCGTTTTTTTTTTTTTTTTATGTTTAATGCGGTTATGGTGTCTTTCAAATGATTCACGACGTGTGTGTTTTGGAGAACGTTGTCAAACAAAGCAGTCCTTTGAAAAGATAATTTGTTATTCAGATGAAAGATTCAGATTGCACGCCTGCCTTACATCCGTGATGAAAATATGAGCATGAATTTATGGTGTATGTGCATGAAGATGAGGGATTCTGAGGAGGTTGGTCTAAACTGTTTACATTAATGTTATATACTGGATGTATGTGTATGTACTGTGCAGTATATACAGTAATTGCACTTCAAGGTATGCAATTTCAAGTTGCATTAGCTTGTAGTAATGTGAAGATGCTTAGCAAGTCGTGTAAGAGAGAGTGTATCGTATGTGAGCGCACTTATTAGCAGACTTCAATGCATTTCTGCTTCAGAACCATTAGCGTATCGTATCGACGTGGTCGTCGCCGCCACTCATCTTAAACATGGAGGAAGAGACATGCCCAAGCACAGGTCAAAGTTTACGCACAGCTCGCTGACATGATGGCGGATCCTTAACTTCCACTTTAAATGAATTTGTATTCCATTGTAATGATAATAAGCAGCACTAATGTCAACGCTAATGGTAATAATCTCAACATAAAATTATGTGAATATAATGAGACAATGTTTGTTTCAAAGATACGACACAAACAATTTCGGTTAGCATTTAGCATGAACATTTATTAGCTTAGTGCGTTTAGCGTTCCAGGGTGTACGTGAGATTTTAGAGTAACGTCCATGCAAAAATACTTTTAAAAATAATTGTTGAATTATAGAAATACAATATTTCGGAAAAAATTTAGTTCATACTATTCAATTTCTTTGTCCTAAAAAAAAAAAATCCGGGGTCTTCCTAAAGCAGAATGGTTTGACCCAAACTGTCATATGCCACCCAGGATCATCTGTCAATCGTTAAATAGTTCAAACGTTGAATATGGCACAACACTATTTTTTTTAATTATTCCTGTTTTTAAACCAAAAATGTTTTCATGCTGGTTAAGGGGGTACTTGGCAAAAAAAAATAATTCACAGGGGGTACGTCACTGAAAAAAAGGTTGAAAACCACTGGCTTAGGGTGGATGGTTCTGTTAGCATTTAGCATGTCGCTTAGCTGAGCTTCGGAACCTGTTACTAATGCTTCAAAATGACATGTGTACCTTGCTAAAAATTTATATATGTATATATATATATATATATATATATATATATATATATATATATATATATATATATATATACTGTGTATATATATATATATATATATATAAATACACTAACAGGTGAATTTGGCAAGTGTTTAGCGTGTATGTTTCAACAGTCTTGTGTTAGCTTTGAGCTAAAACGGTAAGAGAATATTTATTTCAAAACACATCATTTTATAATGTAGGTCAATTTGGTTAGTATTTTGCATGTAGTTTAGCTTGGCTTTTGTTGTTGAGGAAAAAAAGTTATGTCCAACTACAACTGTCCATTAGCTGGTTAATTAAAAAAAAAAAAAAAAAATTCATTGTATCTTTTTGTTGTTGTTTTCGTCATGGCTCGAAGCTGACCGACTGAAACACAATCCGTTCACTTCCTGTTTGCTTTGGAATCAATAAAGGTGCTCGCCAGTTATCCAGGAAATTACTCAGATGCAGCGTAAGTGAGCTGGAAACCATTCTAACACAATTAAAGGCAAGGAGGAGGCCGATCATAAGCTGCAAATGATCAAGCATAAAAGGTTTTATGGACATGCATGCTGTTGATTGATGGGTGTCCCTGAGATTTTAGCCCCTCCCAACAAAAAAAAAAAAGGCTTTTTAATCACTTGACCGGATATGCACCAAGATTAACCACAGCACACATTAGTACTCATCACTCACTACCCAATGTAATGTAAAAAAATACAATAAATATATATACGTTTCTTTGTCAGTGACATCATTTCCTGGCCTGACGGACTGTCTGGAGTTTGTTTTAGGTGGTTGCTAAGCGAATCAACGCCAATGGATAACACAAGATCACACTTTGATTGAACAGTCTACATTTTTATTGCGCTGGATTTTTTATTTTTTTTTTACAATGTGCTTTAGCTTTACTGGAAGTGATTATGGTTTAACAACAATTGAGTCCAAAAATGAGACCTATGTGGTGCATTAGTGAACTGATGCTAATATTGGACTCTTGTTGTAGCTAAAGTATGTTTACAGTGGAGACCATTTGGTGTGCTCGTTCGTTACTATGGATGGCAGAATGAAATGCCAATTAAGTAGTCATTAAAATATAAAGGAAGGTTTTAAAAGAAATCATTTAAATCTCTAAACTTGTATTTATGAAATAAAATCATTAATAATAATAGTGAATCTATTAAATTCTTTTTTAATTACCTGTTTAAATATTTAATGGAATTTGGATTTATTTAATGACGTTTTTGTATTTACAGAATTATATTTTCTATTTATTTAAAGGCTTTCAATTTGTTAAACTTAGTGAATTTTTATTTAATGTATTTTTTTTCATGTATTTGATGGCATTCTTCTATATCATGTATTTTTAATTATCTAGTGGCATTTGTGTTTATTTAGTAGTATTTTTACATTTATTTATTTGAATGGAATTTTCAATTATTTAATGTAATGTGTGTTCATTGTTTTTCATAAAAATGTGTACTGCATATTTGGTTATTTTTGGTGTTTATTTTATGTTTGATTTAATGACATTTGTCATGAGAAGAGCATTTGAAATTATTAAATGCAATACAGTATTTATTTCATTTTATTTGATTTAAGTGCTATTAAACATTGACACACGCTATTAAATTCCATTTTAATTTTTTTAACTGATTAAAAATGATAACGAAACACATGCTTATTAAATAGTTTCATTGTAGTTGTTTAGGATTATATTTCACAATGTAACTTAATATTAGCTTTATTTTTATTTAATTGAGGAACCAAAAACTCAATTGGTGAAAACCTCGCTATGCTAGAAATGAATGTATGAAGCGCGCGCGTGTTGTATGTTATGTTGATGCACAATTGCACATCCTCGAAGGAAGTGCTAGAGAACAATGTGCTTCAAGTTTGACACGCTCTCTTTAGGGACCTCCAACAGGAAACAGTTTCTAAACAAAAGACCTAGAAAAACAAGTACAAGAGTACACCAGCACGTTTTGAACATAATCAACCAGTAGAGCAGAAAGTGGAAAGTCAAGTAACCTTTTGAAGCGGGGTTATATGATATGTAACTCTCTTGCGCCACCCTGAGGCACAAACTTTCAAAAGTGTGGAAAAGGGTTAACCAAGATAAATCATTAAATATCATTAAATACATTCCTTCTAATCTATATATTTTCAAATGAATTTTATTTGCTTTACTGTATTTTGGATTGGTTGCAATTGCACGTTTTTTCCACTAGAGGGAAGAGCTGCCTTAATTATCCCTAGTAGTCGAATATTGCATTTTACTGATTGTGTAACATAATCTTATAAAATTCAATCATGCGGCAAAATGCTATTTCAGATTATTAACAATATAATAATGTTATATGACATATGTATAATATTATGTTTATTAAATCAAATAATGCATTAGTAATGTATCATTGAAATAATAATCCAATAACATATTTAAAATGAGATATTTTATTCTTCCAGGGTTTTGATTATATTGCTGTCATAGGTGTGTTGTTTGTACTATATGTGTGTGGTGTTTATGATGATGTGTTTTCACAAAATCAGGCTTACGTCTCCATGAATAAAAATTGAGATATTCATTTTAGTCATACACTGCCATCCATTTTAGAGCACTTTGGCATTTTCAAAACCCACAAGATAATGTGTTCATACATCAAATCAACCAAATAAAAGAATGGACACTCTCCTTTCAAACCAGGAAAAAAACGTTTTTTTCCCCATTCTTTTTTAATCAGCAGTAGAAAAAAAAAAGTAGGTTGCACAGAAAGCAGCCGTTTCTCCCACGGACTTGCTTTGTACCAATGGATTCACAAATTGTGCTGATCTCATACATTTAAAATGAGCTAATTATATTATTTTAATTACTGTCTTATGAAAAGAGAAATATGCTAATAACGTTCTATGACTGACTGGCTTTTTTTTTTTTTAAAAAAGAAACAAAAGTGCGTGCTGAATGCAATAATGAAGCGTCTATATTTCAAAAGTGGAACTAATGCTTGCTTTAGATCTGATAGAAGATTTTTTTCCTATTCTCCACTGCTTTAATTTTATCTCTTTCTATTCCGTTGTTTTCTCTTTACTGTAAACTGCAGCTGGACGGAGTCCAGGAAAAAGTTCCCCACGGGGAAAATAAAAGTATATCGTATCGTATCGTACTTAACTTAAAAATGACAAAAATAGAGTTAACCCAGTGGCACCTATAAAAAAAATTGTGATGTGTATTTAAATCTATAATTATTTATAGCTTATAGTGCTCAACTTATAAAATAAGTAAAAATATTATTTTAAGTGTTCCTGTTAATCATGTAGTGAAATAAAGCTCCCACACCAGCTTTAACATGTCATGTCTTTATAAAACATTTTGCAAAATATAGCCAAGGCTCATTCATTTAAATACGCATAAATAGCACACAAAAAACAAAAATAGTATTTTTTTTAAACCCACATTTCAAGTCAAATAAAAGTGATTAAAAAGAGTCCATATGGAGACACATTTTGTTTTATTTACAGAACCTTGATTTGCGTCTCGTTCATGTAGCGTCAAAGTCTTTGGAAGCTTGACTCACTTTTTTGAATGTGCTATGTACAATAGATAGTGCAGTGGAAGGAGGGTTGTTCTCATTTTGTTCACTTCAATTGTTGAGTATGTCCTTTTTACCCTTAGCTCTGATTCATACATAAATATTATGATACATTCATCTTTGTCAACTTTTGATTTCCTGAACCTATGAATGTATGTATCACTGCATATTCCCTTTGAGCTCGTTATCAGAACTGTAAGATCGATCTTTAAATGCTTAGAAATTGTCTATTGGTTTTTAAAAGATCCGTTTTCTAAAAATGCTTATCCTCAAACAGTGTCGCGAGTGAGCTGGAGCCGATCCCAACCGACACGCTGGACAAGTCGATCGCAGGGCACTTATACGCTAAACAAACACGCGTTCACATTTACACCTATGGAGTATTTAGATTCTGTTTTTGGAATGTGGGAGGAAGTCCATTCATCTATTTTCTATACAAGGGATGGCCAACTGGCGGCTCATGCCCACACCTTGAGTGACCCCTGATTAATTTTCACCCCCCTAAAAAATGTTGCAGTGGAAATTATTAATATGTTTCCTCTACTACAGTACCCCGCATATCTGCAGTTTGGCACCTGCAGATTCACCTAGTTGCAGATTTTTACCCCCAATGTATTTTTCAGTATAAAAAAAAAAAAATTGCCAGTTTTTTTTGGGGTGTTATTTTTTTTTGTGGGTGGGAGTGGGGGGGCAATTCTAGTTTTTCATGGAAACTCATTGGAGGCTTATCAGCACATTTTTTTAAAGATTTTTTGGGATTAAAATAATAATAATAATAATAATTCTCATTGCATTTTAATAGGCATAAATTATACGCATAATTTTGCTATTCGAGAGCGAGCATGAATTTTGTTTTTATTTAAAATGGCATTTTTGTCATATATCTGGTTAGGGAAGTGTGTGGTCCTATGAAAATAGTGCCCCCCACCACACACCCCTACATCAACTGAAACTCGGGACACTGCAAGGTGGACCACCAGGCTTCCCGTTCATAACTGGGAGGATTGCCCGTTTAGGGATCAATTAAGTCTAAATCATTTAAGTCTCCCATCCATGTTCTATTATGTTAGTGTCTTTAGGGTTGCGGGTGTGCATCCAAGAGTGGTCAGCAGCCAATCGCAGAGACAAACATACAAATCACCATTCACATTCATACCCAGGCCTAAGGACAATTTAGAGTCTTCAGTAACCTAACATGCGTATTTTAGGAATGTAAGAGGAATGTGTAGTACTGGGGGGGAAAACCCACCCAATCAGCAGATCATGCTAACCCCACAAAGGATGGCCAAAGGCGCCAAACACTAATACACTGTGCCGCCCACCATTAATTGTACAACCTCTTCCGAAGTGCATGTAAACATTCACAAGGCTTCCCAATTGTGACATGAAGGAACATGATGTGTTTTGTTGCCATAAAAATAGAAACGAAAAAGTCAGGAAGTTCAATAATTTCTCTCTTGGTGCACTTGATGTTCATGTGGCGGTCTCTGGGATGGGCGGGGCCCGCTCCAGTCTGGCGGTCCAGGGGTCCGATGCGGCTGTGTAAAAGGGCGAGCGGGTCAGTATGCCGTCCCCCGCCAAGGCGAAGGCGAACACCCCTCCCTGCCGTTCTGCCGCATCCTTCTCCTCACCGTCCTGGTATGATTTAAACCCGTTCCCTTCCAAAACGCCTGCGGTGGGAGTGGTGTTGGGCGGGCACAGGTAGCCGGCAGCGGGCGCAGAGCGCCAGGCGGTCGGCTTGCGTCCCCGGCGTGGGCGGGAGACCCGGCAGCTTTGCCTCTTGAGGTGGCGGTGCAGGTGGTCGGAGCGTGTGAAACTCTTGTAGCAGTGCTCGCACTGGTAGGGCCGCACGCCAGTGTGGATGCGTAGGTGGTTCTTCAGATCGTAGTTATGCACGAACTTGGAGTTGCAGTGCAGGCACATGTACGGCCGCTCGCCCGTGTGCTTCCTCATGTGGATTTTCAGCTTGTCCTGTCTGCCAGGTGGGACGAAACACAGTGTTAAAAACAACAAGGGGAGGCATGACTTGAGATACCGAGAGTTACAATTCGATAGCGCTGGGCACAACCGTCGTTGCATCGACCCGTCATTGACGGATGCCCACCTTTCGGCGAATGCTTTATGACGTAAAGCCTTGGAAAAATATGTGGATCCACTTTAATGGTCAATTTGTTGTTTTATACAAAATGACCCTTTTTTCTTTTCTTTTTTTTACCCAATTTTCGGTCAAATTGACCCAAGTAGAGGATCTGACCCAACTTTCTGAGATGTTTTAATACAAAAGTACCTCCATTTTTTTTTTTTTTTGCAAAACGACACAGAAAGTTGGGTCAAATTGACTCAAGTAGACGTTCTGACCCAACTTTCTGAATTCTTCAAAATGACCCAATTTTTGACCCAAATTTGGGTCAAATGAACCCAAGTAGGGAATCTGATCAAAACGTAATGGATTGTTTAAAAAAATTACCTTTTTTTTTTTTCTTGTGCAAAAAGAAAAAACAAAACATAAAGTTGTGTCAAATTGACCCAAGTTGTTTTATAGTAAATGACACATTTTTGATCGAAAAGCAGGTCAAACTAACCCAAGTAAATGATCTGACCCAACTTTCTGGGTCGTTTTTCAAAAATAAAAAAAATAAAAAAAGGTAGTCATTTTGTATAAGACAACCCAGAAAGTTGGGTCACATCATCTACTTGGGTCAATCTGGGTTATACACAAAAAAAACATTTTTTTTACCCAAGGTTGGGTCAAATTAACCCAAGTAGAGGATCTGACCAAAAAGTTATGAGTTGTTTTTTACAGACTCATTTTTTTGTTTTGTTTTTTTAGATGCAAAGAAAAAAAACAAGAAAAAAAAAACAGAAAGTTGGGTTGCTTTATAGAAAATGGCCCAATTTTTGACCCAAAGGAAGGTCAAACACACCTAAGTAGATGATCTGACTCAATTTTCTGGGTTGTTTTATACAAAATGACCCAAGAGGATTAGTTCATTTTTTGACTCATAATTGTGTTATTTTTGACCCAACTGTTTTTAGAGTGACATGGAGCCATTTTTTTCTGCCTTTTTCCCTGTCTCGTTTTTGTGTCAAAGGTATCAGCGGAAATGGGGATGACTCAGCAAATCTCAGAACATAACCATCAAAGCCAAAAGGTAAGAACACAAATATGGGGTGACCCGACACTTTCACATCTGCTTTCACACTGGTCTTCAAAGCTGATGTTAAATAACGTGATTTTCTCCATGTCGTAGGTCTGTGTGAAAGTGAAAGTATGGGAGTGACCCGTGTTGTCACAGACTTTAAAACCCCAAAACATGCTACAATAAACATTTATTTTGATATCATTGACACCAGTTTAAGAGTCAATCACAAAAGTGCTAGCGTAGAGTCGCATAATCATGATGAGAGCAGAGAATGTCAGGTTAGGTTTTGCTGGTGGAAAGTGTGCCAAAGCCGTGGGTGGGTGCCACATCACCCGCAGATAAATTAACAGAAGGGGGTTTCCGTACATTTTAAATCTTGACTTGAGATGGTCCTTAGGTTGGTGGGTTACATGAAAAGTGGGTGCTTCATTTTCCATCTGATGTTTGGTTCACTTAACTACAGAATTCATTTTCAATCTTTATAAAGGGTACTGACATATTTTGGGCACCCTTTTGCTGGGAACAAATCAAAACCACTAAACCAAAAGCAGAATGGTATTGTCCATTGATTGGATGACTCTGAATTGTCCTGTTTATGTTCAAGAGCTCTTGTTCCTTGCCTGACCACACAGTGGGTTCAGGTCTGTTTCGTTGCATAAACTTTGCACCAGATTTGTACCTTGGTGAACCAAACTTGAGCTGTACCACTTGGTGGAAAAGTGACTCTCGTCGTAAGGACACACGCACCCATTTTTCAGTGACTTGGTGCTGGTAATCATGGTCCTAATGCAGTTTGATCCCGAGGTGTCTTGGGCATCTAAGGTAGTGTCAGAAGTCCCTTTCACTCGGTCTGTCTGTCCATCAAAGCTTGGAAAAGCTTTTCCAGAGATGGGCAAGTCCAAGTCAAGTCTCACATCTTTGACCAAGTCCCAGTCAAGTCCAAGTCCTTAACTACAAGTCCGACTCGCTGGATAAAATGTCTGGACTATAGCTCTGAGTTTGCCATGCTGGTGATTGTTTGTGTGTTGACGCATTTGTCTACTCCACATCATTAACGTTGGCCGTTGCTCGGGCGCATGGAAAGGTAGGGAGACAGAGAGGGATTTGGAGTAAGGAGAGAAAATGAGAGTCTGAGTCAAGTTTCGAGTCTTTAGTGGACGAGTCTAAGTCGAGCTGCAAGCCTAGAAAAATAGCCACTGTCAGAGTTCGAGTCGCGAGTCCGCATCTCTGGCCTTTTCCCTTTGCTTTTCTATGTGAAATGTACCAGGACAGAATGGAGGACGACCTGACAATTTCCCATCATCTGAGTATCAGAAGCCGCTTTCACGTCCTTAAAAACCTTGACAGGAGTAGCACTCGACTCACCTGGTGAAGCGCACCTCGCAGATGGTACACATGTAGGGTTTCTCCCCCGTATGGGTCCTCATGTGTCGGGGCAGCTTCCCGGCCCCCTGGATGATCTTGTTACAGATGGGACACTGCTGTGAAGACTTGGGCTTCATCTTCCTCTCCTCCTCCAGCTGCCAGGGAGGGAAGAGTGCCCCAAGGTGAGACGCCGAATTCAGGAAGCTCAGGTATGAGCGGAAGTCAGCCTCGTCCTTGACAACTCCCAGGGCGTGACCCGAGGCCGGCACGGGCCCCGTGGAGCCGCACAGCCCCGAGCTGACAAACTCCTTCAGGAAGTTGCCGTGGAGAAGACTAGGCAGCACTTCCTCTTTCATTTCCTCTTTGATGATCTCTCGCTTCACAGCTAGATCGAGGGGCCCGGGTGGGGGGACATCAGGCGTCGGGTAGGTGGCAGGGACCCTCGGGGAGCCTCCGCTCGTGCGAGAGTGCTGACGGAGCCCGGGTTCCAGGAAGTGCTGTGGAAAAGCCGGGAAGTTGGCGGCCCACATTGAGGGGTAGAAGCCGGGCAGTAGCGGGGAGAAGCTGGCCCTCCTGTCCAGAGCGGATATGCGGGGGTACAGACCGTCTTGGAGGAGCGACTCAATGGAGAAATCCTTTAGGGTGCGGTTCTCCAGATTCTCCTGCAACAGGACAAGAAGTTATCTTTAGCGTTTAGATACAGTGGGAATGCTATTTAACTACTCAGGTTGCTAGCTGTATGTTAGCATGTGAGAATTTCATTCCGTTCTCATTGAAATAGTACCTGAAGTCAACACAAGATGTAAATCTTTTCTATTGACCTTAGCGCTTTCACTAGTCTTGCTATGTGTTTAGCATGTTAGCATTGACTATTTCCTGTTGGAAATAACACTAGTCATTTAAGGCAAGACAAGATGTAAAACTCAAATCGATCGGTAAGTGATAGTCAGCTTAGTTTTTGACACAGGGAGAAAAGTCAATCGGAGCCTTAGCAGAGGTCTACCTGCTTTCCACGCATACTGTCAGGCGACCGTTCCTGGCAGGTGGAGGTGCTGGGTGGCGGCGACTCGTCCATCCCCAGAGGCTCCCCCCTGCTCTCCGAAGACCTTTCGTCGTCATCCTCCTGATCATCGTTCCTCGACCCGTCTTCCTCTTCTTCTTCCTCATCTTCCTCTACTTCTTCCTCCCTCTCTTCAGATCCACCTCCTTGTCCACCACCGCTGTCCATGATCTCCAGGCACACGTTGATGATGCAGGGGATCTCCAGCATTTGCGCCGCGTTCAGGATCTCACTGACATTGGACGCCGTCACCGTCAGTGTGGAGGTGTAGGCGAACTCTAGGATGGCCGTGAGCGACTCAGGGGCCACAAAGTCAATTTCATAGATGGCCGCGGGGGGCGTGGGGGTTGCGGCGTGCTGGTGGTGCTCGCCATTGGCCACGGTGAAGAGCTTCTTGAAGTAGTGGCTGCAGGCGGCCAGCACCGAGCGATGGCTACGGTACTCCTGGTCGCGCACGATGAGGATCACGTCGCAGAGGAGGCCGTCGCGACGCTGCTCATTGAGGCTGCACAGGACATCGCTGCTGTGATTGGGGAAGGGGATTCCGATGCGGTCTTCCTCTCTATGGTGGACCATCCTCCGCTCTCTGGGTAGGAATCAATAGAGCAATGTTAGCTTATTACACTAATAATACCTGAATGCATAAAAAATGTAAAACTATTTCTGTTCTCAGTTTATCTTGCTCTGTTAGCATACAAAATGCTAGATGCTAGCATTTTATCATTTAGAATTAGTTCAGGTACCATTTCTACAAGACCAGATGATTAAAACTCATATCAATTGACCTCAAAACTTTCAGCTTAGCATACCAGGTGCTGGCATGCTAGCATCTTAGCATTCTCTGTTAGAAATTGTTCCTTACCTTATTTTTTGTGACATATTTGCATACCAACTGCTAGCCTGATAGCATTTTAGTCCATCTTTTTTTTTTCTTCTTTTTTTTTTTGGGACCCAAAAAGTCCATCTCATTAGAAACAGTACCTGACCTCAGGGCAAGATGTTAAACTCATATCAATTGACTTCAGCTCTTTTTTGATATAAGCTAACTTGTCAACTGCTAGCATATTAGTATATTAGCATTTAATATGAGATAAAGGACCTGAAAGCCAAGACATATTTTAAACTCATGTTAATTGTCCTTAGCGCTTTCTCTAATAACCAGGCTGCTGTCTTGCTATGTGTTATCAAACAAACTGTTAGCATGTTAGCATTTCTTCTCTTCTCATTAGAAATAGCACCTGAATACAAAGAGATATGTCAAATTCCTATCAATGAACCAAGCTATATGTTAGCATACCAACTTGTTTTTAGCACTTCCCATTATATTAGCATTTAGTAGTTTTATGACTTTTCAGAAAAAAAGAAAAGAAAAAAAAATCCAAAATCTAACTGTATTATAAATATTAGAATGTGATTCCTTGGCCAAAATGGGCTAATTCCTTTTTAAAAACTTACTGTTAGGACATCAATTGAGATTTAAAAAAAATTGTTTTAAATGAGAGACGAAGAAGAACCATATGGTCATTTTACTAGAAGAACAACAAACACCGTCATTCAACAACCGCCAGTTTGTAAAAATACTCTTGAGGCTTTTTGATGACAGTATTTGACAGTGCATATTTGAGAACATGCTAAATGAGAGACGTAGCGGTCAGTGCGCGAAAGCCTCAACATGCTCTCACGTGTCTGTACAAATACTTAACATAGCGCATATGTATGTATTATGCGTAATTCTTATGAACTTGTAGGACAATTTATTAAAGATTCTTACACAATCCTCCTCGACCTTCTGCACAAGAGTTTTTGTTTTGATTGACACGGTCAGTTTCCAAATATCCTATATAGTGATCTCTGAATGCCACTGTCATTGTTTATGCTTTAAGATCGTGCACGTACTCGCACCATGAACGAGCCTGACACAGATGCTGCAGTTCCGCTTTTGGCCACAGGTGGCAGTCACCGGTAAAAAAGTGACAAACTGCACAAATAGCCTTTAGACCAAAAACAGCCATGTAGCTTGAACTGCCGGCTTTTGGATAATCTTTGTACAACACAAAATGACAACTCATAACCATCTTTGTTTATTATTTGTTTATTTCTGTGACTTTAAAGAGTACGATGGCCCATTTGATTAGCACGCGGCGACGGAAGAACCACAAAAGAGGTCAGATCGCTGTCGAGATCATCACATCCTGTCACGAAATGCTCGCTCTGTACTTTTTTTTCAACTCTCGTACGAGATGAGGTGCTCCCAAGTTTTGCCTACCGCCTGTTAACTGGCAGCTCAATTAGAGTTGATGCAAAATTTTCAAGTATAATGGCACTCAAAAATCACACAAAACTTCATAAAGATGATAGTGAGCCTCGTAAGAAGTGAGCATTCAAGGAGGAGTTGTTTAAATTGTTTTTTTTTGTGCCTTTTTTGGGTGACGTGCTTTTCAGAAAAGAATAGAGCACCAATCAAGGCAGTGAGACTTATTTACTTGTTAGCCTTTATAAGGCTACATGTGGTTCATTTAATCATGCACTTGTATAACAGGAGTATTATACGCAAGATTTGCTTCTTCTTGTAAATTACTTTCACACTTTCCCTTTGTCGTGAACATCAAGACTTATTGACAGTTTTTATATTAACCATGGTTAACTTATTTTGACATGTGCACCAATGGTAAAGACCATTAAAATAAAACTCAAATTTAAAATTGCCTGTAAAGTAATATGGGGGTTTAGAATGATGACAATTTGACCTGATAACAGATTATTTGGACAATGATAAAGAAAATCTACAGAGTAAAATACATTTACATTTAAATACATTTATAAATTAAAAACACAATAATAAATTTACAATATTCGGGGTAAATTAAAAACCAATAATAACAATAAAAAGTATAATAAAATAAATAAATAAAATGAAAATACTAAATAAAAACAAACTAATGAAGTCAAATAAATGCACAAAAAATTAAATAATAAAGCGAGATAAATAAATACAATGATAAAAATATTAAATAACGAAAACATGCTGCTAAATAAAACGTAATATACAAAAAATATTTAAAATTCAATAAATAATAATATGAATACTTTTGAGAAGATTTTTCCAAAGACATTTTTCTGTGAACCAAAACACAGTCTGCATAGGAATTTAAAAAAAGAGAACATGATGATAACAATGACAGATTCAAATAAGCATGTTATATTAGTGTATATATCACGCCAGTCCAGATCAAATAAATCAGAGGCTCGATGAAGCGGTTGATTGCTCACTTTTGCACTTGAATGACCGTGAATAATATTTAAATTGCAGTTCAAAAGGTTTTGACGGCAATTTGACACTGAACCAGATGACTTCTATTATTTCCTACTGGGGGGAAAACAATCAAAGAATCCCTCAAATCACCTGCAGCCACACACCTACGTCTTATTTTATTGTCTTGTTGCTAGGGAACGGTTGCTATGTTGACGCCATTGATCGAGTGATTAACAGGTCCACAGGACATGGCTCAACCGGATACAAGCCCTCGGGCCTGTGCAAACACCCCGTGGGAAAAAGTGCAACAAAAGAGCAACTGTCCAGTGACAAGACACTATATGATAGATTTATTACATTAACTGTTAACGCGTAACACACCTTGTCCACACGAGTACGTTGATATTTGGCGCAAGCAACCATATTTGCTGGCAAAAACTCAAGGTATCTAAAGGAAGCGCAAACGTGTGATTTCTTCCAACCAATCAGTGAAGAAAGGTAATGAAAAAGAGGAAATTATTTCTATGCGTAATATACCATTTTGGGAAAATCATACCGACTCGCAATTCGACCCAACAGTCCAGAAAGTTGGGTTGAATTGACCCTATATATACACAACATATATAAAATAATGATTAATATGTTATAATGATGATATATTAAAAAAAAATATTACAAAATAATAAATAAAATACAATCATCTTAATAAATAGGTTATATAGTAATAATAATAATAATAAAAAAACTTAAGTACAGACATAAGATGAAATAAATAAAATACTGTAAACATAACTATAAAAAAGGACAGTATAAATACTATACTGAGAAAAAGACAACACAAATAAAAAAATAAAAAAATATCATAAATAGCTAATAAAAACATAAATCTGTAAAAAAATATGTATTTAAAGAAAGCAGTAAAAATAAAATAAAATAGAAATAGAAAAGAAAAAAATGAAACACAATATATAATTTACTACTACTACTACTACTACTGCTACTAATAATGAAAATAATAATGATAATAATAATAATGATAATAATAATGATAATAATAATGATAATAATAATAATAATAATAACAATAATAATAATAATAATAATAATAATAACAATAACAATAACAATAACAATAATAATGATAATAATAATAATTATTATTATTACTGTTATAATAATACTACTACTAATAATATTATTATTATTGGTATTGTTAATACAATGTAAAGGTAAATAAATTGAGTAAATAAAGCACTTAAACATTTGAAAAAATATATAATAAAAAAACAATTAAAATAATCTTCTCAATTATATGAATAGAATCCCTAAAGCACTACATAAAATAATAATCTACCAAGTAAATAAACAACATTATTTTTTTGTTAAAAAAATAACTAAAAAGTCATCAAAAAAAATATATAAACATATTTTAGATTTTAACTAAATGAAATTCAGCAAACCATAAATAAAATAAAAAATATAATAAATAATAATAAATAATAATATATCAATAAATAATAAAATAATAAATAAAATCAAAATTCATGAGCACACCAAACAGCCCTCATGATTCTAATGAGCATGTTATTTTGCCGTGTTTGCATGTGTTCTGTGCATATAAAACGATTGAGTGCCCCCCGCCCCCTCAAAGGAGACAATTGCCTTCATTAAAAGTGAAAGCGTGGGTAACGAAAAGGTGCTGTGAAAAGTTCCCTAACAGGTTGCACAAACAGCAGAGGAGAGGCCCCTCCCTGCAAGGCCCCCGCCAAGGCAAACAATAAAAAGACAGAACCAGCCAACCCGACTGGGAGGCGCAACCCTCTGTCATTTTGTTTGCTCCGAGTCCATCCTCATACTACCCACTGACCCGCCACCCCGCCACCCCTCCCCGTCCTGGAATGACGGTACACGTGCTCCCACTGTACGCCTGCTCTTGCTCGCAGTGGCCAGCCCCTAATTACAACGTGGAGAGGATCTAAGGAGGATGTGCCACATACACATAGGGTGGGGTGGGGTGGGTTGGCGCGGTGGCCGCGGCTTCCGCACTGTCAACGACGTTTCTTCAGCCACACGCCCTTGCTATGCTTTTAGCCACTAGGGCGGCGACTCGTCTTATTTAATCATCACTCTATAATAAATATAAAACGCTCATTGGAACTCAGACTCACTTTCTTGGCGACGTCGCAAGGCCCAATCCACAAGGCTCGATCATAAGACAGTGAAAAATATTGTTAGCCTATTAGCATAGTTGTCCATTTAACTTGTCATTGTAATATGCAAAGGTTAAATTGAGACAATTGGACTCTTCTGATTTGTTTGGGCAGTTATGCTATTAGGCTAACGAAGTGGTACATGCAAGCCACGCCCACAAACGGCCAACAGAAAGTTATACAATGGCACTATAAGAATGTTGAGGCATACCGTGAATAATCATAAACCTTTTTGTTGGGTTTCAATTACTCACAGATTTTTGCTATTCACTGCAGGACTCAGTCACTATCCCCAGGATGGTGAGGGAACAACATATAATTGATTTCACAATTTAATCATAACTCTGTGTTGATTATAAAATGCTCATCAGAACATAGATTAACTAAATTGCCCTTTCTTTGTATCAGAGAAGCCTCTTATCACCATGCAGAATTCACATGGCTTATTCCTAACTGCCAAAGTAATATTTAAAAAAATCCCTACTCTGTATTAAATATAAAATGCATATCAAAGCGGACAGTATGTGAAAATTGTTACGCCCACTAAGTTGTTGGCTGGCAAACAGGAAGTTGCAAACAAAAGGAAGCTACGACAATATTAGACACATTTAATAACTTCCCCACATTAAAAATGCATTTTTGAACATAGATTAATAAAACTACTTGGATTTCTTTTCACAGTTATGCTATGTTTGTGTCCCACCATTGCTTGGTAGAGTTAGTTTGTGTTTATTATAATTGGCCAATGAAAATAATTTTAAAACGTGACCTGACAAGAACAGGAACATAGATATTATTTTAATAATTCAGTCCCTAGCTAAATTTAAAATGCATATTCATGAATCGAAATATATATTTTTCTTTGAGAAGCAGTTTTGTGAATCAATTATCTCATTTTAGGATTAACTTTCAAATTTTGAGGAGCAATTTTTTCCGCATTTATCGCAAAGACCTAAAACAAGGGTTTTTATTAAACAAAAAAATTAACGACAACAAAGACAATTATTTCTTTTTTATACAATCAACTGCTTCAATCTCTTAAATTCACATTGTGTATAGCAGCAAACTGTATTTTCTTGTTTATAAATTTTCAGTGGGGCAGTTTCAAACAAATATAAATTTCAGTTTAAACTTAGTAGTCTTGAATGCATATATGGTCCTTTCGCAAAGCTAATTTGTTTTTGTTTTTTAAAATGATAAGATGTACTGTAATGAAATTTTGAGAACATTTATTGTGCATACCTTAAATGTCAAAATCAAAACTTAGGATTGTATTGTGAATACAGACATACAACATAAATATAAATATGTTACACTCTAGGCTACTAATATACTTGTAAAGCTTATAGGCCACTCCTCTTGGCTGATGTATACCGTAATGGAACTTAACTCATTTCTAGTTAAGGCTTCTGTTTAGCGAGATTCCAGACACTTAATAATTTGCCTATTTTGCTGTTCAAAGTTAGATGCTCTCCACTTGAACGCGGTTTCAGCCAGACTTGTGTGAAACGTGTTCTCAATCACCCAAGCATTTAAATTCTGGTGTGAAACAATAACCTTTAGGTTATCTTAGCAATTAGCATTACTTACTACTTTCAACGTAATCCCTCCGTGAGAACGATACTTGTAGTAAACGCAGCTTATTCGCCGCCATGAAGACTGACTTTATAACAACTCCGCAATGTTTTAGCAGCATTAGTGGCCAGCTGAAGCTTGTTGCTCGCTAGCTAGCTTGACTCGACCTCTGACAACTCGCGTATAGGTGTAGTTTCTTAGCGTGTCAAGCCCAGTTTTCGTACGTCTTAGCAGTTCAATTATTGGAAAAACTCCAAAGTCTGTGAATCTCAGTTTTGCTATTCAATGTGTTTTGATGAACCTTGCATATGGGAATGTAGCAACGTAGATTAATTTCTTGGATTTTTTTCTTCTTCTGTCTTCGTCACATCACATTGGTTGATGTAGCCACTTGTTGCTAAGCATAATTCATGCGACGCAACCATTTTTGGGGAGTATAGCCTAGTTATCGTTTTCTTTTTTGGAGGTCAATTCACAAAAAAAGATTTTACACCAGTCAAGCTGTCTATGCTGTTTCCAAGGCAACTTATAGCCGCACAGCACAACAGATGAAGGACAGGGACAGTCAAGTGGAAGTCAGACGTTTCTAGACATCCGCTGGGCTTATTAAGCCACACACATTCTGTACTAATTTCACTATATTGTTCTATTATGCTTACTGGCTCCGGTGGGGCACCACCTTACTTGCCCCAAACACAACCCTCCATAGAACGTGAGCTTCATGGTGACAATCTAACTTATTAGAGCGACCCCCTCACGTCCGCCAGTGTGTCACCTCCACCTCTCCCTCCTCATCACCACCACGAGGTCCTGACACTGGTCGGCCAGGCCCCGCAAATCATCCGCCCGTGTCACAAGCAGACGCTGGTTTTGGCCTTAAATGACTAAAACGCTGTCAGGCCAATGCAGGAAATCATTCATTACGAGGCAAAAGTTGACGGCGAGGGGCCAAACAAGCCTGTTGTTGCTCGTCCCACCTTATTAAAAGAACATTGAGCGGCTGTGAAAGTTGTCTGTGCACAAATTGCTGTCAATCACATCCCAGTTAGGTTTAAAAGTGGACGTTTGCAGCTTAAACTACTGGTTAATTGGACCGCAAAAAACACTAAACATGAATGGCTTTATTGGCTTGTGACAGTCAAAATATTGTGAAATTAGCAATAGGCATGGAAATAATGATTAAGTTACTTCAATCCAGTCAGACATTTTTTTCTTCTTAACACTAATAACTTTGTGCCAAACAGAAGTAGCCTGTATAATTAGAGCAATAAAAGTCATACTACTAAGTACGTAGCGTGCCAATTTAAATCCTTTTCAGTATCTATCTCTAATTTTAAAAACAAGTTATCATAAGGTTCATGTAACATGAACCTGAAATGGTTTCCAATGTGGCTTGGTGATAGAAAAGCAACAATCACCAAAGTAATAAAAAAAAAATTGAAACAAATTTGAACTCTTGAAATTTAAATAATAAAAGACAAAATTGTAATAAAAAAAATAGGAGAATAGAAATAACAAAATCAAACCCAACTCATGAACATCTTTGCCCCCCGTCGAGGCGGCATGAACTTAACTAAATGCGTGCGCCGCACACACGTGCTCTTCACCACGCTTGTTCACGCCGACTATCACACAAACAAACCGCAAAAAAACACACAGGCTCAAAAACTCTTGCGCTCTATCACCTTACCTCGCTTGTCTTTTTATCCAGTCCCGACTAGTGTGAACTTCTGGCTGCCCTTTCGTGACCTCTCAGCATTTCCCCCTTTTCGACTGCCAATCAATCAGTCTCAAGCTCCCATTCATAAAAATGTACAACAAGAAAAATAAGCCAGTGAGGAGAATCCAAAAGCGAAGCGGCCGTTTAGCGCAGGTTGTTGGGTCTGTGTGTTGTTAAGAGGCAAGCATGGGACTCAGGTTGTGTGTGTGTGTGTGTGAGTGTGTGTGAAAGGAGCGCTGGGGAGAGGAAAGGGAGGGGAGGGCCGAGCAGCAGCACTGCGCTGCGGAGATGTCGCACCGCTAGTTTTTATAGCAGGGTGGGTAGCTGCAAGATAATAATACCCCATCCTCCTCCACAACACAAGTGTATGTGCACCGTGTAATAAGCCCCATGGCGCAGACACCCTCTGATTTAGGTCAGACAAAAATGAATTTTTAGTGGTGTTCGAGGGGACCGGGGGCAAAGGAACTCCGAGGGGTTGTTTGGGGAGATGGAGGGAGATGGAGGGAGGCGGCCGAAGGAGAGAAAAAAAAAAAGAGAAGGCGAGTGAGATTTAGCTGGACTGGGATGTCTGACAGCATAGAGACGGAAACACAACTGTAATTTAAAAGTACTTTGTTGGAATGTTTTATGACAATGCTTTTATGACAAGATCAAAATCTTGTCATCTTTCTTTTATCTTTCTTTTGGTCATTTTTAAATGACATGTTTAAATGTGATGCAAAGAAAATGAATTAAATAAAGTGGTCCCTATAGACGTCTCCAACATACGAGCCGTCGCTTGGCTATTTTTGTTGTTGTCTTGAATTATGAGCAAAAATGTTCATTTTGAATGCTAGCTATTAACCTTGAAGCTCTGCAAGATGAATTCTCGCGGTATTTGTGAGTTCACGCACTCCCGAGAATTCATTTTGTACCGAGCCTGTTGATTTCCAACGATCCGAACCACCCAATCACAGAGCGTCATTGTGTTTGGGGCGAGATATGCAGCTGTGACAAAACATTGTGGAGAACTCCTTTGAGTGAATCACAATATCAATCTGGCTATTAGCTATCTATGGCGGTAGAGAAACAAGTTATACTTGCTTCAAGATGTTTACTCCAACTCCCAGCTGAAGTTCACGTAAAAACTAAACGTAAAACAGAGAATTAATTGCATGTTGTGCATTTAACCAAACCACATTAACTTTCTTGTGAAGGTCTGCTATCTTAATGCTACCACACAATGCAAAACACTATAGACAGGCTAACAAAACTAGCATTGATATTGAAGTACAATTTTAACATGAGCAACAGCAACACAAATCAAATATATCTGTAGTATATCTGTATGTATTATACTGCCCCTGGTGGCCAATGTGTGCACAATGGCCGTTGAATTATCATGATGCACAAATTGTTTTATTCTTTACATTCTGTTAAATTATTACTGTATGTTTTTATACAATACAATACTGACTAGTACTTATTCTTATTTAAATCATTCACTCCCAGCCATTTTCAAAGAAGCAACCCCCTTCACTCCCGGCTGTTTTACTGGATTTTGAATGATTTTGCAAGGCCCACAGAATATTGTGTTTTATTGCTATAAAAACATGGAACCTACTAAAAGAAAGATTGGAGTCTCTTCTTATATCAGGAAAAATATTTATATCTGTTTCCATTTTGCAGCAATTAGCATTAGAATATAGCTAAGTTTCATCATTATTCACAAATCTGTTTAAAACACTGGGGAAAAGAGCCTTTTTGCAACATGGCCCTGGTTGATCTCTTATACTCTGCTGCCACTTGCTGGCCATTTTTGTAATACCTACCATTGCTTTACATGTTCTCTTCAGTTCAGAGGCTGCATCAAAGCCTTCTGTATGCTCTAGTACAGGGTTCACCAATTCCGGTCCTCGAGGTCCGGAGTCCTGCAGGTTTGAGATGTTTCCGCCTACCAACACACCTGATACTAAAGATCAGGATCGATACCAGAGCTGAATCAGGTGTGCTAGTGGGCGGAAACATCTAAAACCAGCACGACTGGAATTGGTGAACCCTGCTCTAGCATTAAAAAAACATTTTAAAAAAACAACAACATATAAATACGTGTTTGGGACCATGGCAATATTTCAAATATAACGATTTTATAGGTTTTTGGGAGCAAATGAGTTAAACATTTTACAATTTTTGTTGTTGCTGTTTTCTTGGGGGCTGGAACGTATGAATTGCATTTCCATTCATTTCAATAGGAAAGCACAAGAGTGATAAATAAAAAAATTGAACTTCAAGGTGCTGTTCTATCATTTTAAAGTTAGGACTGCAGATTAGGGATTAGTGTTGGAGTTTAGGCTAGCATTAGCACTTAGCGTTTTAGTTATACGGTTTGGGGTAAGTGTTAGGGTTAGGGGTTGGATTGGAAATTGGGGTTAGCGTTAGGGTTAAGGTTTACACTAAAGTTCCGTTTCAGGGTTGAGAGTATGATTTGGGTTGGATTTAGTGGTTATAGTTAAGGGTTAGGTGCAGGAATAGGGTTAAGATTAGGAAATCGGTTCAAAAGGGTTAAGGTTGGGGTTAGGGCAGATGGTAGCTTGGACACTTGATGAAACAAAACACACTCAACGTTATCACAGCAGAGTGCGGTTTAACTGAAACAAAACTGTCAAGTGTGAACATGCCTGAGATATTTCTTTGTGTCCAGTAGCACTGATACAGTGTGACCGTGGTCCAGCTGGCCGGCACAAAACAACACAAGACGAGCCCACTTCCCCTCCGCGGCAGAGCCCCGCGCTCCTGCTGAGTGACACTGCTGCGGCCGGCTCACACTGGCATCCAGTATATATAAACGGAGGGTTAGCCACTAACTGCTAGCAGGCCAGACGGCCAGAAAAACAACATAAGACGGCCTGGCTATTCTCGCGCCCTAAGTGGCACCTGCGCTGAGCGCCTTCTTATGAACCCACACCCGCTTGGGGGTTTAATGGCGCCATCGACCTGTGTGTCACTTTGACGCTGAACGCGTTCACTTCCCGCTGGACCAATCAGGATGCTGCAAAACAAGAAAGCGGCCAGACTTAAATGACGGACGGCCATCGTTATTACACCATTATGAGGTGAGGAGCTCAGGACGGGCCAGACGACGAAGTAGTGGACTGGATATTATGTGACATCGCTGCTCACTTCCTGTTTGCAGCGTTGACCTCAAACACCTGGCTGTTATTGTACAGGTCACATGACTACTGTGCCGCACAAGAGCAAACAATTTTCTCCTAAAATCGCTACTTCGCAGAAGAAAAAACAAAATCATCTCGCTTGAGTTCCCAATCTTTCAAGTTGGTATTATACCTTATACTGCTGTCATACAGTTGAACCTTCATTTAATGGACTAATTGGGTGAAAGGGTTGTTTGTTACAATAAAATGCCTGTTGCATCAAAATACTTTTTTCATGTCTTGAAAATGCTCAATGCAAACTAGTATTGTAAATACTGTATATGTAAAGAAAAAAGCTTGAAAACGTTTGAAATGTTGAACTTATGTTGTTGGCGCTTTGGGGGAAGATAATGGCGTGCATCAGGTCACATTTATGAGCCACAATGTTAGCGCTTCTGTTTTACAATTAGAGGCCATTAATGAGGGCTGTACTATACCAAAAAATAAAAAATAAAATAAAATAGTAACTTCAAGATACATGAAAAATAGTAACTTCAAGATACATGTACACGACTGGCGCCCAGGGTGATTATAGTTGTGGAATTTTATAGTAATAATAATAATAATAATTAAAAAAAAATAAAACATAATAATAATAATAATAATAATGCATCAGATTTATCTAGCGCTTTTCTATCTAATCATTATAGTTAGTTTTGATTTTGTTTTGAGTTTAGTTTTTTTTTTTTTAATTTAATTAGTTTTAATTAGTTTTCTGGTTATTTCAAGTTTTAGTTAGTTTTTGGTATTAGTTCTCGTTTTAAACAAATGTGTATTACTAGTGTGCAAGTTTGAATAAATTCCATGGTAAATTGAAAAAAGTAACACACTTCTTACCTAGTGTTGCCATTCAGCTGAATTAAACAAAAAAGCAGGCAAGGCGAGCCATTGGAGCCAAAAGTCAAACTGAGGTGCTTTTCTATTGGCTGCTGCTAGATGACATCACTTCCATGTGATACACTTTTAAACGTCCTTATTCTGGTTAATATCGAAATAAATCAACCCCAAAGTCTCATGTATTAAATTAATTATTCAAGACGAAAACTAAGGACATTTTCACTATTATCATAGTTAGATTTAGTTAGTTTTGTAAATGTAAAATGTAGTTTCAGTTAGTTTTTGTTTTTATTCTATTTCGTTTCATTTTAGTTGTAGTTATTTTGTTAGTTTTAGTTAACTAAAATAAACTCGCTAGCACCTGAGTAAAAAACAGTTAGATATGAATAGGTAGATATGACATGCTCCTTTTGAGCTGCGTGCTTGCAGTGATGTGAAGCTAACGTGAACATGCACTGCTTTTGATGGGGAAAGTCGCCCCTGCCAACATGGCTGCCACATTGCCGCACTTTCACTCTGAATTGGCTCAGTGAAACAGGAAATGATTGGTTGCCAGCGTGCCCATATTTGGAAATGCTGAAGTAGCAGTCAACAGGAAGTAGAAAATGTGATGCTGGTTAGACCGCACCTCAACGAGATGATTAAGTTCATTGTTGCAAAAGAAAGTCCTTGTTTTGCTCATTACAAGAAGAAGCAGTAACGAAAAACTAATGGCTCGGCAGGAACTTGGATAGTTGAACGAAATTGTTACTTGTCCGCCAAAATAACAATACATCACTCCGTCAGCTCCTCTCCAATTGGAGGCGCATGTCTGACGTCACAGCGCCACTGCTTTCGAATTGAACATTTCCAATTTGAGTGCACTTGCCACGCCCAGTAACGCCCCACACAATGAATGGGGTTTGACTGCGCCCTGCTAATTGCAGTATGAAAAGGGCTTAAGGGGCATTAGTAAGTAAGAATAAAGCAATGAGCTGACTAAGCAGTTTAATAGGCGGAAATGAATCTGCATTTTTAACAATAACCAAATGTGACTAAAATAACCTTTTTCACTTTTTTTTTTTCTAGATAACATCTAGACTTTAATATCAGATGATGACTATTAGGTTTGATCTGTGAAAAAATATAAATTGACCATATTTAGACATATGCTTTTCTTTAGGCTACAATTGACACGAGGCAAGTGTGACGACAACCATGAAGGAACAGCAGGAAATGAAACTTATTGTTGGGCAACATTCAGCGAAAGGTAAGCAGACGTCACAAGAATTCTGCTCAGTCAGCATTTAAGAGATGAACTCCACAGGTGTGTTTGATCTTATTCTTTGGCTTGTTTTGCATTTATGTGTGTGCGCGCGCGTGAGTCGAATGAGTGCTAACGAGGACTAGACCTTGCCGTAGTGGGACAGCCTCCGTCTGCCTTCAGGTACCATGTGTGTGCGCGCATGTGTGTGTCAGCAGGAGAGCCCCGAGGCTCCATGGCACCTCCTAATTAAAAGCAGTCAGGCTGCAGGGCAGGCCAGACACATGTCTGTCAACACACACACGCACTTAGGCAGCGCTCACACATGCGCAAGGTGTGAGGTACAGGTCAACTATTTTGGGACCAAGTAAGACCCCCCCCCCAACCCCACCCACACCTGCACGAATCAAACAGATAAATGTTTTTTTTTGTGACGTTACTTGCTTTGGATGTGATGTTAACCAATTGGGACCACTCTGTTGATTACCTCCACCAAGGAAACTTGAATTTGTAAGCAGGTTTACATGGAATCTCTGTAACCACGAAACAGCAAGATGCACGCAGCCAAGTAGAAAATGAGCACCCTTTCATTTGAGCACAATTAAAGCGCGTGTTTAACTACTAATTAGCCTACAGTATATATTTTGGGAATTATCTTGTTATTAACTAATTAGCTTACTTTTACTACGAGCCACAAAACGTGAAGTGAAAGGATAAATGTGGCCAACTGTAATTTGATTTGGAGCAATTAGCAGGATGTTTCGTTGTTAGATTTCTATTTAATAAGAAACGCAAATTTCAAAAGTGGCCTTGGGGGAGGTCTATGTTTTTAGTCATAGGGCACCCATTGAACTATGATACTTTGACTTGTATAATTAGTACCCAATGAAAATATTATTTTTGAACAATAACTGTTTATGTTTTATACTTTCAAATTTCAAATTTCTAATGATGATCAGTAGTAAAATATGTCATGCTCATCCCCGTAGACCTGTAGTGTTAGCATACGACACAATTGGGATAGAAACATAGAAAAAAAATCAAGAAGACGCCGGATCCAAGCACAGCCCAAACTCCAGCTCAGACATGCATGAGCTTGACACAGAGGCTGCAGTTGCGTTTCAGGCCAGAGGTGGCAGTAGTATTGTTGCGCCTTGGCGGAGGTCTTGTCGGAAACAGCAGCAGAATGTTGACACTGACGTGTTACCTGTCTACGTTTAAGGTGTTGCTGTAAATGCTAACATGCTAACTGGCGCTGGCGGGGGCCAGGTGGGCGGATCATAGCGTGCGGAGATGGGGTGGCTTGAGCGGGCCGAGCGAGGCCATCCCACACACCCGTTCACGCGCTCTACTTTCAGGTGGGTGGACCCACTTATTCACGCCGCAGCTTTCTTCTACAAAGCGTTATGAAACCATGCTTGTTTTTATGCCTCCCCCTTCTTCTTCTTCTTCTATGCGACAACCCAGCTTGGTTCTAAGTTTAATAAACTATATCAAATAATGTGTAAAATACTAGTCGTTAACAAAAACAGGCAAGTAGCCTAAAAAAATACAAAATTAATAAATAATCAGATTAAATACGTATGAGTATAAATGAATAAATAATAATTATACATAAAAGTATAAATAAATAAATAATAGTTGTTAGCAACAGGCAAGTATATGTAGATGAAAATAAATAATGAAATAAATAATTATACATAAAAGTATAAATAAATAAATAATAGTTGTTAGCAACAGGCAAGTATATGTAGATGAAAATAAATAATGAAATAAATAATCTGATTAAATACATATGAGTACATGTAGTTGAAGAAACTAATAAATTGAATTGCATTTCTTTTCATTAATAAAGATATGACATTACAAAAGAAACACATTACATGTGGTTTTATTTTAAGTTTTTAAAGTAAAATGTTAATATAAAATTAATGTAATGCAGTTGTTTATATAATTGAAGTTGTAGTTTAAGGAATTTGTAAGAAAATAAATAAAATACAGACAAGTACCTGTACATGAATTTTAAGAAACCAAATTACAAAATAAATGAAATACAGATAAAACCATGTAGTTACGTAACTACTGAATTAACTACTAATTTAATTGAGTTAAATTAAAACAGATACACAGCTGTATTGATTACATTTATTTGAAAAAAAAAGTAAATTTATATTTTAAGAAACCCATAAAATAAAGTAAAATTAAATATTCAAATCTTCAATTTATAGAATAAAAAGATAAAAAAAGTGACAAGTATATAGAGAAAAAACCTGCTTAGATTTTTTTTAGATTGGGGGGTGTTATTCACAGTTTTGTTTTGTTTTGTTTTTTTTGCAAAAGAATTCACCAACTAAAACAACATCTAAAATACTTTGACAATTGCTTTCAACAGGACGGGAGAACTCATTGTAACTTTACAGCCCAACCCAGCTGAAGTTTCCACTGCATATTACTAAATCAGTCAAAAATATTCCTAGTATGCTATTGGGAAATAGTGACGAGGTTGGGGAGATACTGTAACGACATCTCCATCGGCCGACCTCCGGGAGCGCGAGCTCTCGCCTCCCAGTCAGCTGTTGCGATTTTTAGAGGGGAATGCGGGTGTACACAAATCCAAGCTTCTTTTTTTTTTGGCAGGCAGGCAGGGCCCGGGCCTCCCACCCACAACAGCTTCTTCAAGCCTCCGCCCATATATCCTCTATTCATCGGCTTAGTCAGCCAGCCAGCCCCACTCGGCACAAGCAACCTGGACTTCACTCCTGTACGGGGGAGGAGGAGGCCGACACGCATGCACACGCACGCATAAACAGAACTGTTGGAGACATGCTAAGACACACTCGTGCTACTGTATGTCCACACTTACATTGTGAATCATGAAAATGATTTTTTTTCCCACCCACTATGAGCTCAAAAGAACTGTCATTCCATTATAAAGATTGCATTTTAATTGTAGCAAGTGCATGCTACTTATCGTCCAATAATGTCCAATCAGAGACGGGAGATGCGTAAAAGGTTCAATTAAAAACAAGGTTCGAATTGAGGGATAGTGAGATCACACGTGGAATTTGGCATTTTAAGTTAACGAAACAAAAAAATAGAACAGCAACTAGCATTGGCGCAAAAAGGAGATCAAGTAATCAACTTTGATTGGGAAAAAAAACTGTCACTTGTTGCTAGGCAGAGTTCACCTCACAGGGCGATGAAATAGAAGCTAAGTTTTTTTTTTTTTAAAAAGCACACAATGAGAATTGTAAGTCAAATGTATCTGTATTCATTTTTATTATTGCTACTCTGTATTAACTATAAAAAAAATAACATTGCCATGCGAGTCCTTGCCAAATCTCACAAGACTTCAACAAACCTTGTGAGTGTATGATAACAACAAGGTGCCTCATAATGTCATCAAAGGATAAGCATGGATTTTTTTTATTTTTTTTTAGCACTTAGCCAAAACATTTGTTTTTATCAAAATAACAACACCGAATTTGCTCCCATTCATATTTACTGCAACACACCTGAATGATTGCAGCGCAGCGTGACATGTCAAACAGTGAGTGGATCTCGTGTCGCAGACGATTGCCAACACAGATTGTGCAAACATGAGTGCAACACGCCTCTGGTGATGTTTGCCCAAGACAAAAGGCCAGCGCGGATCAGCTCGAATTCCCATCATCCCACTGAGCTCCATCATAGCGTGTGTACAGTATGTGCGCGACTGTAGAGTAGGTGCGGTTGTGTCTACTGACGATGTCCTCAAATGACCTCCACTGAGACACACCTCCACTGTTCTTCCTCTCACATGTCACATGTACGCCCACTTCATTAGGTACCTACACGATCTCATGAGGAGAGGGTTAACCACACCACGGGGGATTTAAAAAATATTTTAAAGATGATTCAGAGGGATTTTCCCACACTGGTGTCAAATTTATGAACGAAATACGATAAATAAATGCGTCTTGTTCAGATCAACACCTGCGCCCCAACTTAGATCGGCTTTTAAAATCTAGTCTACTTTTGGTCACAGAGAAATGGGCGTGCAATAGAATACACCTGGCACGAAAATGAAGAAGCGCCAAGCACATTTGTGCCTGTCTATGAAAATAGGGCCCAAAAGTGGAACCAAATTGTGTGAGATGCACAAGAATCAATTCAAGTCAAGAATTGACAAACAAGTATAATAAAGTCAAGTTAAGTTAAGTAAGACCAGTTTAATAAAGTTTGGTGAAATCAAATAACGGAACACCAAGTACATTTGTGCTCATAAGTTTACATACTGCTCATAGGTTGAGCAGAACTGTAAATGTCCAAAAGCTGAATGTCGCTGAATGGCACAAAATTGCTTTGAATCGTCACCAAAATTCACATGCCCATTTCTACTCACATCCACTTCAACCTCTGAAAATATCAAAAAAATTGCCACAGTATTTGGGATTTTATGGGCATGAAGCCTTTTTCTCACCATTCAGTTATGCTTATAAGTTTACATACCCCCTAACACAAAGTCAAAACGAGTAAAGTAACACCAATAAAGTTAAACTACTGTCAAGTAAAGTCATGCATAGGAGAGTAAATTTAAACAAAGTAACCCTAAGTAGAGAAAATCAAAGTCACATGATGCCAAAAAAGTCAAGTAAAAAATAAAATAAAATGAAGACAGTGCAAGTCATGTGATGTAAACGTAGTGACGTAAACATCCCATATGTGTGCGTGTTTTCTTTGTTGCTTTTTTTTTTTTTTAATCAGGTGACACTAATAATTTGAATGGCAACTAGACACAGACCACACGTGATGACATCATCTATTACGATAAGCAAGCGTGTTCTTGGAAATGCAAAAAAAAATTAAAAATAAACAAAAAATAGGGAGTTTAACTTAACTTCCCGTAGGAGAGACGTAACAAGGTTGCATAATGTATTACTGTCATATTAACAATAGATGTGACCAACACACACACACACGCCCGCACGCCCACGCACGCACGCACAAAGGGCTGCTATTGGCTGACATACTGTATGCTGCACATTGTGAACCTCCGTATTAAATAAGTATGAGGCCTCCCAAACACACATCCTCTACAATAAATGGCAAGTCCTCACCTTTGCACTGATTGGACACTTTGCTCAATATATGAAACAATTAAGATAAAAACACTAAAACATATTTAAAAAGACACTGACCTTTCCCCAAATAGAGAACTCTTCGATTCACTTCCTCTGCTCAGTGCTCGTTCAGGAAGTCTGACACTCACTCACTTTCTCAAGTCAAGAGTGAAAGAGGAGGAGATTTCAGGGGTGAGTGAGAGAAAAGGTAGCGCTGTAAAAAAAGAAAAGAAAAAAAAGCTGTTATCTTAGAAACATAACATAACAAAAAATAAGTGCTACACCCAACTAAGTCCTCCCCCCTCCTCCTTCAAAACCAAAACTATTTGGCAGCCTTCCACTACAAGTCCACCTGTGCTCAGGGGTAAGGGAGTGACACGCACACGCACACACATGCCAAAACTGTGGGGTGGGGGGGGGGGGGCTGCTAATGGGAGGCTGGTTACAGCTAAGTAGAAAGTGATTACTCATGATTGCACACTGATAGTTTAATATTCTTAATATATTGTAATATGGTGTTTAATACAGAAGCAAGGAGTAATTCTAGGTCTAGTATAACAAAAACACGCCTGCTAGTGATTCGATATGGATGAATGAGCAGGCAAACGTGAAGTATAAATTGGAAGGGATTTAACAGTTAAAAATGTTTTTAATTTGTTTATTGCGTGAGGGTCAAAGTAAGTTGATTTAAACTAAAAAGGAAAAGCTTTGTACTTACTCCATTTACCATTATGATCAAATTGGACTTTTCATTTTTTGGACTATGACGTTTTTTTTTTTTTGCAAAAGTACAATTAGTAACCCATTTTAATGGATTTGGGATTCAATGGTTAAGGTACTATCTGACATTTTTCCGTTCAAAACTGAAGCTTGAGGAAGCAGAGGACAGCAGCCAACCAGGAACAAGCGGGAAACCAGTCCACCAATCAGGAGCGGGGGTTCGCTCCGCCAAATTAAGGGCCACATTTGAATTTGAAATGGACAACGGGCCAGGTCATTTGTAATGTGTTTTTTTCCCCTTAAATGTCTAATGTAAAATATTTTAAATGGTCTAACTACATTAGAATGTCGCTTTGGAATTAATAAAAAATTGTACAAATGAACAACAAAAGGCTATTTAAATGCCACAAATTCTCAGTTTGATTTTTGACTTTTTTTCATACATTTTTGTTTGAATTTGAAATTTGGGGGTGTTTGACATAATTTAAAAGAAAAATAAATCTAGAATACACACCGAGGTGTTACACTGGGTTGAAGTCTAGAATGGATTGTTAGGATTGTGCTGAATAAGCTCGTCCAACCTGTGTTTTTGTAGGTTACTTATGTGCCATAATCTTATTAAAATGGCACAGAAAAAAGAGAGGGATCCTCAGGGTCGACAAGTGTGACTCACGTTAGAAGCAGACATTCACGCCAAACTGGCAGCAGGGGAGGAAGGACAATGCTGTACGTGCAAAATTCCCATCAAGTGTCACAACAACAAATACGAGAAAACACGAGCAAGTGTTTCGACAAATCATTAGTTTCACCTGCACCACCTCATGACATCCAAAAATGATATAACTAATATGCTTGTTATTGTGCTGCGCATCACGCCAAGCTGTTCCTAATAATCTGACAACAACAAATCAAGGCAGCGCCCACATGCTGCTGCCGCTTTCACGCGGCCACCTGTGGAGTGGGAGTGGGAGTTGCCATCTCCATCCACCAAATGTGTCCATTTATGTATTTTTTCTTCCCCACTCCTTTTCTTTATTTTGTGTTGGCAGGTTGGCTCTCATCTGCCCGCCGACGCGTGTTCTTCATATAAGCAACAAAGCCAGCAAAGGCGTGATATTACCGCAACTGTGTGCAGTCAATTAGTTGCCTGACAGTGACAATTGCTTTCAACACAACACGGCAGGAGAAGTGAGGGTGTTAGCCACCCCTGTAGTGGTATTGGGGGATTTCCAATGGAATGGAATGGCATTTACTGTACATGAGATATACTGTAAGTGGATAATCCAAATTACAGTTTTGCAGCTTCTTCATCAGATTGTAGTATTAGTTTGGTCCATTTGAGGCCGTTCATACAGAACAGTGACACAGGGGAAAATAAACTAGAACAAAAAAACTAGACAGCGGTGTCTGGTTAGCTAGGTTAGTTTAGCATTTAGCATGGCTTCTCCATCTTTTCTCATCATCTCTTGGTGAGTATGATGACAAAACACTTGTCGTAATTGTATCTTATTGACCACGCAGGTGATAATGACTGACTGAAGTGCAACTCCACAACGTAGCTTAGGAGTAAGCTAGCTTTTGCTAGCTTGCTACTTCTGCGTAGCGCAGAACCTCCCTCAACCTCTGATTACCTGCGGTAGGTAATGAGAGCCGAGCAAAGCATTTTGGAACCATCTCGGTGTTTCTTTTTCTTCTACTTTCTTTTGACGTTTGTCTTGCTGTTTGATTCTCAGTTTTGCCATTTATTGTCTTTTAATGCAGTGCAAAATGCAAATTTGGGCCCGCAAACTGCGATGCGAAATGCTTATTTTGAGCCTTGCGCTTGACACAAAATACCGACTCTTTTACAACTCTGATACTAACCCCGAAGGCAGAAACTTGTATACTTGTAACTTGGTATACTTTGACCAGCTATCTTTTGTTGTTGCTATTTCCTTTCAGAATAGTGTTGCGGAAAAAGGCTGGAAAATGCTAGCCGTGTCGAAGGGGCTTCTTGGTACAACTTCATCGCTTCAATCTGTATTTGTGTTGTTGGCTACATACACAACAGTGTGGACAAATGTTGACTTCTGCTGTTAGTGTGACAGGGACTGTGATTTTACCTCTGAAATCCCTCCATCATTGCCCCCCCCTTCAGCCTCTCCACCCCCTCCCTCAACAATAAAACCCCCACCCACTTGAACACGATCTCCCAAAGATATTACCACCTCCATCTTCAAGAGACAAGCACACACTCCCACTCTTTGCTTCGTCATACCCATGCGTCCGTTCCCCCTATCCCACCCGTCCCTGCCGTCCTCCACTCCCCCCCCACACTCCTGCCAGGCCGTGGTGTTTTTCTTAGCCTCTCCTACACACATTTCACACAGCTCCCCTCTGCCTAAATACACAGTGTCGTCCCACACAAGCCGGGCCCAGATGACCCACTGAGAGAGGAAGAGAGACGAGGGGGTGGGTGGAAGAGCTTGTGGTGGGCAATAACACCATCAGGTGCTTTCAAGGGTGGGTGGTGGTTTGGAGGTAGATGACAGCCAACACAGGATTCAAATCATTTAAGTGGGATTTTGGATTCTCTTGTGGGCTTCTTTTATGTGACTGCAGTGGGCCATTGTGTCAGCCATCTTGGGTCAGGAGAACTGCTATTGTGGCATTGTGGCTAATTAAAAACGGAGCCTCAACTCGTCTTCCTTTTAGTTTATATTAATTGTTACGAGTAAGTTTTTGGAAACAATTATCACCTGAAAAAAATCACACAAAAATAATCATTACTTTTACCGTTAAATGCGCATGTCAGTACGTGAGGAATTTAGGGACTCACGGTCTTGCCTTCTCTAAAATTGCTAATGCTATTTTTTTATGCTATATTTGAGCTAGTGAGGTTGGCTATCATACACGACCGATGATTAGCAGCCACACAACAATTGTGAATATTGTATATAGCTAGCTGTTTTATATTCAGTGAAGTTATCATTAACTTGAATTTTTAATCCTACTGTTTGAGCTAAAGCATTCTACTAAAGCAGCTTTTCTTTTTGTAACACTCGATTTACTGCTGTATTTTTGTGATGTTTACATTGGCATCTTTACTCTCTTCTTATATTCTGTAAGTCATTCACTTCAGCTTTTTTTGCATCTCTCTGACGCTACTGATTTAGCTAATGATGGATATTAGCAGGTATAATCACAAACTGACATGATCTGTGTTGTTTGGTTTTGGATGGATTTTCGTTGTCATGTTCTCCTTGTGTCTCCCTTTGCCAATGTCTCATCAAGTTTTATCATGTCAACCTGTGCTTGTCATCCTGCTCGGTCCCTTGTGTAATCCAATCAGCTCATCAGCCTTGTCCAGGTGTCCTTCATTGTCTCGTCAGCTCTTGTGTATTTAGTTCCATGCTTTCTTTCTTTCAGTCCTTGTTGGTTTATTGTCCATGTCATGTCCTTGCTATATGTTATGTTTCCTGTGTGTTTGTTTGCGTCCTCAATTTTGCTCTAATCTTGGTTGTACTAGTGTATAGATTTGTTACTTTCTCGCTGTTATTTTGGACTTCTGTTAATTAATTATTCTTCTAAGCACCATTTTGCCCTCTTGCTATTTTGATAAAGCATTTTTTTATTTTTTTATCTCGACCTGCTTCGTCACCTTGCTTCCCTGTGCTTGGGCCCACATCAACACATAACAGGATACAAAAATGTGCAATATAATTAAAAAAATATTGTTCGGAGAGAGAAAAAATATATATTCAATGAGAGCAAAATAATAATTTTTCAAGAAAAATAGTTGTAATAATAAGATTAAAAATGTATTTTCTCAGGGTAATATCCAAATCTTTTGAATATTAAAAGTTATATATTTTCCAAGATGAAGTCATATTTAATATTATTAAAGTCAAAGTTTAACATGGGAAGAGAAACACAATTGAACTTGAATTTGAAATTTGTAACATGATACTCCTATATAAGCCTTTCTTTCAGAACTTTATTCTCGAAAAATAGGACTACATTCCCGACAAAATATGCCTTTATTCAAGTAGGACCATTTCTCATAACAGGATTTTTTTCTGCTATGTCATCACAAGTATATCAGAGCTTTCAATTCGCCCAAAGTAGGTAGGAGTAATTGGTTTGTTTGTTTTGGCACAATGGTCTCCAGCTGTAGGTATACACTTTTCTTTAAAAGACCCATTCATTGCAATTTTGCAAACTACCAGGCAACAGGTTGTGGATCCCCTTGGGTCTCTGGACCCCAGTGTCAGTCTGTCTCACTAAAAATTGAAAGAAAATGTTACTACTATAGATGTTTTCAATAAAAGTATGTCGTCAGAGCAGACAGAGGAGTTGCTTTGACTTGTTTACTCCCCTCAGGATGGGGCCAGTCAATGCGGGACAATATAAAAGTATATTTAGTAGACGATAATAATCACCATGCTCTATCAATATCCACATGATGATTATGGCCGGCAGAGAGGAGAGGGCGCTGGTCACTTGTGGCTCAGAGCGGCTAAAATAGCCACGGCCCTGGTGACAGCGAAAACTAGCAAGGCGATGGCTGGCAGCGGCGTGCAAACCGCGCACTGACACAAACGACACAAATGACTGGCCTGCCGTGGCTTTCATCTCAACGGGGAAGCCGAGGCGCTGCTCAGGCACAAGCGGCGGTCCGTCAAAAGCACACAAAAAAAAAAAGTATCAAAACATACAGAGCCCAAAGGCCAGGAAGCTTTTTATTCCAGCATCCCTGTGGCGGATTTTACGGAGGAAGGCGTTTGTCTTTTATATGACACGCTGACTTCACAAACTGTTTTTATAAGCCCGAGTTTATTTAGTGTGCGCGACAGAGCACCGCAATTTACATAAATGCAGCTTGTTATAAAATATATCAAGTGGTGATGAGTTTTGTTGCCTTATAAAATAACTTTAGGCTAAGCTAACGAGTAAAAACATTAAATGTGATCCAATTTCAAGAACTGTACTGTATTAAACTTTTGACCCTAATGCGGTGATTCTCACCTTTGTTTTGCTACGCCCCGCTAGGAGGAAGAAAATATTTTCGCGCCCCCCCCCCAAACTCTCCTCCACGACTATAAATAGTATAATTTGTCTATAAAATTGTTGTAAGTACGCCTCTGCGGAGGATCCAATACTCCTTGTGCACATTCTGACAATGAGAGCCACCGCCATCTACTGTAGTGGATGTGCAATTACACTTTATTCTAGTACGCCCAAATTTTTAAATGTTACCTCAGGTCACACGTACCCCCCTGGCAACACGGGTAAATGTAACTCCAGATTTAGGACTTTAAGTCATTGTCATTTAAATGATTTTTATTGTTTTTTCCAATCTCCTATTAGGTTTTCTGTTTATTGTTTTATTTACTTTTTGTTATTTTTTATTCTTGTTTTTATAAATGCAGAAAATAGAAAACTTTTAAATTGAGGTCAACATTGTCATCCATTGAAAACGGCTATCACTTGATTTTGTAAGTTTTTTCCTTTCATTAGAATTTTTTTGTGTTTGTTGTTATGAAACAAAAAACAACAACAAAAAATCTATTCATATATTCATAATGTTTCAATGTGTCAGTTCAGTAACTTGTGTAAATGTGGAAATCATTCTTTGGTGTATTTTTTGAGGGGAGGTGGAGTGATGAAATCAATACTTGGAAATATGTATTCTTTACTGGATGAGCATAATGATTTTAATAATAGGTTATTGGCAGAAAAAGCATGTACATTATCTCCACACCAAGTGTTTTTCCCCCTGTTAAATACTCTATTGCTTATGTTTCCATCTTTTTTCATTTTTTTCTCTCTCTCTCTCTCCCTCTCTCTATTGTATGATCACTTGGATGTCACGGGAGGCCGGTTTTAACAACATTAATTGATGGTGTGCGACTGTGCAACATCACTTGCAGATAGATCTCTTAATAATTCTAATGCCGTTTTTTATTTTTTTATTTTATTTTGTGTGTGTGTTTGCCAGGTCAGTGTGCCCACTCAGTAGGGATGAGCAGGAGAGGAGGTGGGAGGAAAAGCGAGGACAAAGGAGGATGAGCGGGATAATATCATATTGGTAATCTATGACGCTAATGATAATATCACGATGCAGCTAGTAGGTCATAATCGACACAATGGAAGACAAATACTGTATCACCATCTATGACGGATAAACACACAAAAAAGTACAGTTTAAAATCTATCAAAATTAAATAGATAAAATATTTGTGTCATTTTGTACTTGTGTGCTTCTGGGTGTACTTGTCTCCCAGACTGCGATACATTTGTCCTTGCGTCAATTTATACTTGTGTCCTTTGTCCTAGTGTAGTACTTAGTGCCTGTTCTCACTCTCTCTCATGATCAAGAAACGGGAGAGAGACTATCGTATAACATGACTTGAAGGAAAAAGTAGACTCACTCAAAATAAAGGACAAAGTGTGCTTTGTCACTCCTTTTTGAGTTTCACTTTGAACCTGCAACAAAAAACAGGAGCATAAACAGAGTCTGCTGGCTTAATGCTAACATTCCATAGACGGCAAATGGAAATTGCCATTGACGTTACAGTAATTTTAAAACTTGAAATTGCTACAAAAAAAAAAAAAACCTGAGCATATATTCTCTCTGCTCTGTGAGAACAACCGACATTTAATATTTAATTATGCTGCATCTCGTCCAGTAGACCTCAATATTTTTGTCAACACACATTTTTTACCGGACCAAAAGTGGTTTGATCGGGCGATGTCGTTAATATGTGTCAACTGTGGGCATTTAAAGCCCTATGCTAGCTAACTTGCTAGCTCGTAGCATGGAGCCATAGTAGCCACTGTAATTGTGTGTGTGAAGTTTTGTTTTCATCAAAAAGATGAGAGAAAATTTTATGTGAAATAGTTTTAGATCTAAAAATATACAGGGATAAAATAATTGTCCTGACAAAACTAGACTAAAACAACAGTTTTTGTTGACTAAAACTAGACGAATAAAATTATGTTTTCTTGGACTAAAACAAAGACTAAAATGCTAGATTTATAGTTGACTAAAAGTTGACTAAATAAAAACGGGATGAGGTTGATGACAACAACTAACAAGCGTGATTGAAACTGGACTAAAACTGAGACTAAATTAAAAAATGGCCGATGAAATTAACACTAGTGGGCCGTGGACAATGAACCTCGGTTGTTGTATCAATACATTTTTGTAAGAGATACGATACCTTACAATATGGATATATTGTCAGACCCCAAGCGCATGTGAGTATGTTAGCACGGCCCCTGTCTACCAGCTGCCAGTGTGTAGCACTCAATCCGGCGGAGGCGCAGTCCTAATTACAGGCGCAAGGCTACAAATTTAGCCAGCATGCTAACCATAACAGAGGAGGCAGCAGGGAGGGGATGGCCCGGAAAAGTCACAGGCCGGACGGGAGCTTCATGAGAGCGGACCACAGGGACCAGGAGGGAACGGGGGGTGGGTTTGGCGGTGGTGCGACTCTATTTCAGGATGCGCCGCGCTCGTTATTTATCATCGTCTCCAACCTACAATTGACTAGCGAGCAAACCCCCGCCTCAGACATGCGCTCCCGCCCCGGCTTTTATGTCCTGCCAAACTTTTAAGAATATCCAATTAAAAAAAAGATGAAAAAAAACAAGAAGTTCACTTTACATTTTTGTTGCACACATCTCTAACGAAGCTCACACCCAGAGTCAAACGCTTACATATACGTGTGCGTGCGTGGACAGTTTAGCGAGTGCGCGTGTTGGCAGTTCAACTCAAAGCTCACCCACGACTCTACCACTTCCACCCACAGTGTCCTCTATACAGCTGCTCTCGCTGAGCCAAACTCACACCTCAGCCTCATCCCTCACTCCTCTCCTCGACATGCCACCCTCCCTCCATCAGTCCAACCGTCCGTCGTCCATTTGTCCAGATATTTGTCTGTCCGTCAGCTACTTTTCAATCTCGATGTCAGTTTTTGTGTTCATCTCATCTATCCCTAAATTCCCAAGTTCAATAGATAGTCCAGGCAACTCCCGTCTTGTGACCTCCTATACTTGTTGCACATCCTTGTGTCCTAGTGTACTTATGTCTTAGCATCCAAATCACCGAATGTATTAATTTCCTAGTGCACTTGTAGGTGAATGTCCTTTTTTTACATTGCCCCGCCCCCCAAAAAAACGTTGTTTCTGGGTAATTTTGGGCTGCTGGGTACGAAAATGACATTCCTTCCATTGTAGTTGCTCTAGATTGTGAGATATCAATATTTTTGTCAAACAATTGATTGATAAGGGGAAGTAAAGTTAAAAAAAACAAAACAAAAAAAGACATTTACCCCCACTACACTAAACACAATACTGTATTCTGATTAATATTGTGTTTGTGGACTATGTATTAAGCAGCAAAATCCACCCACTTTTGTCAGGGGACGGCCATTTTGCCTCAACTTGCTGTTGACTGAAAATGTCATCACAAAGGACTCAGGTAACGAAGGCGCGCTTCACCTGCTTTCTGGGTTTGGTCATGTGACATTCGCAAGATGATGCTGCATTCGAGGTAGGTGGGAAGTCTGAATCATCCCTCTCGGATTGTCGCAGTTCTGACCTCAAAGCGTTTGAGGCAAATGTAAACAACAAACATGGCTGATTCTGATAAAATATTTGTTGTTATTATTGTCCAGAAGATTTTCCACTTAACTTCCCTTTATTGTGCTTTGACAGTTTACGAAATGTTCTTTGATCGCTTTGACGTCACCTGTTTTTGCATAAAAAAAAAAAATCTGTTGTTTACTGCTAATATTGCCAAATTTTTTAAAATAATTTTTGCTTGATTTTCACATCAAACATTATTTGCATATAGAAGACTCATCCAGCTTTTAATTTGCTCTCGACAGTGACACAACACGTTGTTAAATAAAGCTGTGTATCATCTGCACAGCCATGATAGCTAACATTGGCGTTCTGTGTTATGATTGGTGTCCTGGTTTTGTTTGCACCTGTACTCGTACTGTTCCCTTGTCGTCCAATCATCTCCACCAGCCACTTGTGTCTTGTCCAGGTGTCTCTCGTTGGCTCGTCAGTTGGCTTGTATTTAGTTTCCAGGTTTCGCTCAGTCTGGGTTGGATCATTGTCGCTGTCACCCTCTTGTGTTTTTTTGTTCCTTTGATTTTTGGTCTTTTCATAACTTTGTTGTTTTAAATTTTTTTTATTTAGAGTTTTACGTAGTTCCCCTGTTAGTGTTTTTTGTTAAATAAATCGTTTTCAGTATTACATGCATCCCTGCCGTGGTTCTCCTGCCTCACTGCATTTGGGTCCTCCAACCCCACCGTGACATTCTGAAGTATTTGACCCGAAGGTAACAAATACAGATTGAACAAAAGGAGTCTAAGGACTGAACCTTGAGGGACCCCACATGTCATGGCCATTTACTCCGATTCAAAATTTCTAATGGTCACAAAATACAAGTAGTTCCTTTTCCCCCCAAGCAGGAACTCAACCATTTTGGGACTGTTCCGTTTAATCCCACCCAAGTTTCTAACCTGAGACAGTATTTGAAGATCAACTGTGTCAAACGCTGCACTGATCAGATCCAGTAAGACGAGCACCGACACCTTCCCTGTGTCAGCGTTTAATCTTATATCATTTAGTACTTTAGTAAGAGATGAAACCTGATTGAAACTCATCAAAAAGTTCAAGAAATTGATAAATTGAGGCGATGGCCACAGCTGCCTGTACTTGTGTCCTTGTATCTGAGTGTCTTATTGTGTCCTCATACCTTAGCAGCCTAGCATCCAATTATCCTATTGCATTTTTGTCCTAGTGTACTTGTGTCCTAGTTTCTTTTTGCACTAGTGTAATGTTTCTTGCAGTGTACTTATGTCCTGGTGTCCTTTTGTCCCGGTCTTGTGACCTCACTGTGTCCTAGCTAGGCTAGTGCGTTTGCGTCCTTGCGCCGTGTTGCCCTACTGTACATCCCTGCACATCCTTTCAAACCTCACTGTGTATTCATCCAATCAAAAATAATCCCTGTGACCATTAGGAAGAAGCGATGATTCATCGACGAAGAAATCATCAACAAGCTGGAGTTGAATAATTATATCAAAAATAATTCCAATTCAATCCAATTTGACAAATTGTTTGCCAATTTCAATAAATTTTACAATTTATTTATTTTTTCTTCCAAAGAGCAGTGAGCACACTACATGGACATTAGCTTTATCTTTTGTAAACTGTTTTGAAACCTGTAAAGTGAACACAGAACTACATTTAATTTGCTTGGACTGAGAGCGCAGAGATGCTTATTGAATGCATCTTCATTCTCAGAAGTATTTTTTTTAAGGAAAAAGTAAATTATTTTTGAGAAATTGCATAATTTCCCCCTTAAATAAATCAGACTTTATTTTTACAGCTTCCATTTTCCCCCTGAAAATATACAAAGTACAAATTTATTCCAGATAG
This sequence comes from Vanacampus margaritifer, assembly GCF_051991255.1. NCBI lineage: Eukaryota > Metazoa > Chordata > Actinopteri > Syngnathiformes > Syngnathidae > Vanacampus > Vanacampus margaritifer. The sequence goes on from NC_135445.1 coordinate 12,033,822, forward strand.
TTGCGAAACATTTTCCCTAAAAGAATGACTTTTTTTCACTTTCCTCTTGTAATATATTTCTTTCCTTGAAAGTTTTTCTAGATAACTTAAAAAAAAAAAAAATCCAACTTTATTCCAGAAAAAATGCTGTCTTTTATTGGAAAATAAAATAAAAACCTATGCTTTTGTTTCCAAGCTAACCAAACCAGAGAAGTGAATTTCATGCGCTTGGATTGAAAATGCTGGGCAGCTTATTGAATGCAAGAACAAAAGTTGTTTTTCATTTCGCACAGACACAACGTGACCTGATGAAATGAGTAGAGACACGTAAGGGATGACATTCAGAAAAGATGAAGGTGATGAGTCATGTGTGAACTTCACAGTCAGCAGATCTTGACCCACTTTTAGCGTGTTAGACATCGTGCGCATGTTGCCATCATAATCATCTCTCATCCCATTGTCAATTTATACATACATATATATGTCCCTTTATCACGTTTTACAGTCATCTGTCCATCTGTGCAATTGTGTCCTATTGGTCTAGTGCAGATTAATTAAATAATGTCAATAGTCCAATTTTCTTTTTTAAAGTGATCATAACATGTACAAAAATGAAGAGGAAAAGCAAAAATTGACCATAGAATGTCCATGAAATTGCCAAAAATGTCAGAGAATTGAAAAAAAAAGCAGAAAAGAAAATATTTAAAAAGTAACCTAAAATGTCCCAAAACAAAGAAAGGCAGAGAATTATTATAATTTTTTTTAAAAAAGATTTTTTTTTAATTTTTTTATTTTGAAGGGGGTGGGGGAGGGAATTTCAATAATAATAATAATAATAGAATAAAAACAACTTCAACTTAAGAACCAACCGTTTCATTTAGCTGTGTGGGAGCAGAAAGGAATTACACATCTCCACCATCTCTTCTCAGATAATATGTTTATATCATATACATCCTTGCTCCAAAAATACAATATAAAAAATGGAAATTTTTTACATTATCTACAAGTTAAAAATATGATAAAGAAAAAAATTCCAACACTGCGGGGAACGCTCCAACCGCCTGTTTTAGCTAAAGATATTAACAAGCTTTCTCCGACAACAACAAAAAAAAATTCAAAAATATATAAGTTACTTTCATATACTGATAAAATGTCTTTACCCATCTCGAAATGGGAGACAGACTTGTCTATAGCACCGAAACCTGACTTTTGGATTCAAGTTTGTGAAAACGCATTTAAAATGACAAAACACACAAATTTACAACTTATCCAATATAAAATTATTCACAGAACATACATTACTCAATATATGATGAAGAAAATTGGACTCTCAGACTCCGACATTTGTCTCCAATGCTTACAAAACACTACAGACACTTATGTTCATGCTTTATGGTTATGTACTCCGGTTATGTATTTCTGGACTAAAGTCTTAGAAAAACTTTCCACTATTTTGGGCTGTAGGATACCTTTATCTCCAAACTTGTGTTTGCTAGGTGACCTAACAACAACTGACTTACCACATAAACAATTTCAATCTACACTTGTAGCCCTTACTATCGTTAAAAAAACAATTCTTGTTAACTGGAAAAATAAACAAACTCTGAATATCGACCAATGGTCTAACCTCCTCATAAATCACATTTTAATGGAAAAAAATATCTGCCTCAAATAAAAACCAAATATCAAAATTTATAGAAAGATGGTCTACGTATATAGAATTTTTAAACCTAATTCTGGTTACTTAATTCTGTCTGTTAGCGAGAGCCACTACATCGTGATAACTTACATTGATGTTTCTGCATTTGGCAATTTATTATTATATTATATTATTAGTATGGGATTTTTTTTAATGGGCTTTAGGTGAACTGATGAATACACACACGCTCGCACGCACGCACACACACACACACACACACGCACATACACATACTCACCCACATACAAAAAAAAAAGTATATATATATATATATATATATATATGTGTGTATATGTATATATATATGTATATGTATTTAAAAAAACAACAACAAAAAAAACATTTATTAAATTTTTTTTAATTGATTTGTTGGGTTTTTTTTTTAAAAAAAAAGGAGAGCAATGATGATGTCAAATCGAATGAACAATACTGAGCTCTCCTGTAAAAAAAAAAAAAGAAAAAAGAAAAAAAAAGTCAGATAAAAAAATAAAATAAAAAAAAAAAGACAGAAAATAATATGTTCAACAAATGTCCACAAACGAAAGAAGAAATACAGAAAAAAAGGGGCAATTCCAAAAAATGGCCAAGAGTGTCAGAAATTTCCTGGCAGAAAAAGCATAAAAAATGTAATAAAAATAAAAAACAGAAAATGTCCAAAACTGGAAAAAGAAAAGCATAAAATGACCATTATACTTTTTGTCCCCCCCCCAAAAATGCCAAAAATGTCAGAAATTCAACAGCAAGGCAGAAAATTCTAAAATGTATGAGAAATTAAGTATGAAAAATTACACACAAGAAAAAAATAAATAAATAATGATTGTCAAAGTATTGGATGTTGCAAATTGTTGTGTTGTGGTACAGCTCTAATTAATCTAAATCTTTTGACAGGAAAGGTTGGTGACCCCTGGTCTAGTTCTGGACGAAATTCCTCAGATGCGATCTAATGTGTCGCAAGGTCGTCTGTGACAAGTGATCCGACCTAAGCAGAACGCCAAATGCAACCGGATAAGTTACTCCAATGGCCAAAGTAACCCCGGTGCTCACCTTTCATAAGCGACGCCCACCACCGGTTTGAGCTCTGCCGTGCCAGTGGTGCATTGTGTGGAATGAGGAGGAGTGGGCGGGTGGGCACGCGACCTCTTGACCTCTCAGCTAAATTGGCTCGGAGCTGCCTGTATGTCTCCCAATGCCAATCGATTGCCCTTAACCTCCAAACTTTATTTTTTTGTGAAGGGCCCCACACTGTACATACCTCCTGGGCTTTTTGTACTTTTTACACAGCTGGCCTCCAGCTCGTTCAATTCCATATGCAGTGGTACACTATAAATGCAAGTGATTTTAATGAGGAAGAGCTATATGCGTATCAGCATAAGATCTTGCCCACACACTATACCACTTTAATCCAAAAGTCGACATTTGCAATATTATATTGTTATGTTAGAGATAAACAATTAGTACATATCATCGAGCTGATGAAACTTATATCACCATTTGTAAGTAGGAAAGCTGGAAAGTTTGGCGCCTTAGTAACAGGTATCAATATAGCGCCTGCATCGACCACATGACTTTCTCAAATTGATACACGCACGACTTGGTTTTTAATCTACATGTAGTATTTTTTTTTCTTTCCTTAGTCCCTCTACTGCTCAGCCAATGACAAAAAAGCACCTAAACACTTTGTATCTTTCCAAGCATTACACACGCAGTGTGTCGATATTAAGCATTAGTCGTAAGACGATGACTTTTCCATCACCCCCCCCCCCTCCTCCTCCTCCTCCCACCCTTTTCCATGTCCTCATCCCTCCACCCGTCCGCCTCTGATGCCTTTCCTGGCCGCCTGAGAAGCAGAGGCGCAGCTCGAGGCGCTGACCTCGTCCCCGGGACCCCCGGGGGGGACGCTGACCATTACTTGTCTTCCGGGTGTCTCGCTGTTATCCCACCTCGGAGGGAAATAGAATGTAGTCGGTCGTTCTCGCTGCCTATTAGCGCTGACACTGCTGGAGGTTTAAAATACAGGAACTAATGATCTGTTCAATCTTCAACAGTGACATCATTGCCACTTATGGTACATGACGCCATGATGGGAGGGGAACAGGGTGGATGTTGAGGTGCAACGTGATGATAAAGACGTTAGTAAGACATCCGAAAAGTCAGATATTGTTAGTGTAAAGTGAGTGCAGGCTCATGTCGGTAACTACGGGAAAAAGCTGAAAGGTTTTGCTTCTGGTTGGTTACATTCAACGCATGCAGTAATCACATGCTACACGTAGCATGCCACAATCAAGAGCCTTTTCACAGGAAGTGAGATGTATTTTGTACAAAATGCGCTCTAATAAGTATTTGTGTAAGTTATGAAAAGTATTTGAAATGTTGTGTTTTATTCTATAAAACTATGTTTTCCCGAAATAATGTGCTGTCTTCATAAGTAGGGATTTTCGATTATTTTTTTTCAGATTGATACAAGTACTCAACTCTTGAGTTTTCACCAAGGATACCAGGATACCATTAGTACTTTTGAAAATTTCATAAAAATGACTGTATTATTTTTTTCCTTAAACTTACTTGAAATGAATAGCAATTTTCTATTGTTATAATTTCTACTTCCTGATCAATAACTCTCTCAATACATATGACGTATCAATACGTCATAGGCGTCATAATCGTCGCGTACACATGACGTACCAATACGTCATAAGGTTTTTTTTTAATACAAGAGTGCAGCTTCTGACTGAAGGATTAGGCTTGACTGCAATGTTATTTGAAAGAAACGGCCAGCAGGTGGCAGCAAGTATAAGATCAGCCAGTATCACGCAAGGATCTTGTTGTAGAAGAAGTTGTGCTTGAAATGTTTGTTTTACAAAAAGCTCATTTTCTATGTTTTTTTCCCCAAGAATTTCGACAAAACATGGCTATATTCAAACGCTGATAACTAAAGAATGGAAAAAAATAGAAATACACTTATTTTTTCTGATGAAAGAAGAGAGTTTAATCGTTCTTTTGGTATGTTTATATAGCAATAGAACACAATATTCTGTGGGCCTTGCAAGATCAGTCCAAATCCAGTAAAACGGCTGGTATTGAACTGGGTTGCTCCAATAAAAATGGCAGGTATTCAATGAGTTAAGCAGCCACAAGAGGGTGTCCAATAAGTTACCAATTTTTACTTTATTTTGGCATGACTTTTTTGTAAAAAGCTACAACAATATACAACTTTTGCAAGTTATGACTTTTTGGTATTCGTGAACAACTTTTTCCTGAAAGTATATTTTTTATTGTCATCATCTTTGACTATTACGGTTGCATTTGTGGAATATGAATTAAGTGGCAAAATCCACCCGTTTTTATTTATTTTTATTCATATTGTCCCTTGCTGTCGACTGAAAATTACATCACAGTTGCTCAGAGTTCCGGCAACGACCAATCACGGCTCACCTGTTTTCTGGGTTTAGTCATGTGACGTTCACAAACTAAGCCCTTAGGCACTGCAATGTCATTTTCAGTTGACAGCAAGGGACAAAATGGCTGTCCTCTGAGATGGATTAAAACGGGTGGATTTTTTATGTTTAATTCATATTCAACAAACACAATATTAATCAGAGTGTTGTGTTTAGACTAGGAGGGCTGCTTAGAAAACAATATATATTATTTTTACTTAGTGCTCACAAGTTTTTTTTTTTTAATTTATTTTTTTATTTATTTATTTATTTTTTTAAATGAGCAGTGTCATGTCAATGTTTAAGGCTAAGTTCTTCTTTCCAGTTGGTGCATTTAACACATGCGGTAATTACTGGCCACATTCAAAAGTCTTTTCACAGGAATTTATTTGGATTTTATACAGAAATGCGCTGTAAATAGTAGAAAACTGAATGACTGTATTTTGGGGGTGAATATATGCAAGTGCTAAGCCTCACTAACCATTTTGAAATGATGTATTTGTGTATGAAATATAGCATCTTCCGGGGAACGTGTTGGACATGTTTATGGATTTTTTTGGGCACAAGCCTCTTACAACTTTTTTTCTCTAAAAATATTGGACTTTATTCTCATAGATTATGATTTGTTTTACTGAAATAATAGTAATTCTCGTAAGTTTTGTTTGACTTGCCTGTGCAGTATTAGCCATGATTATATTGTATGTTATATAGGGTTTAACAAGCACCATTCCAGACTTTGTGCTCATGAGTTCCAACAGATTACTTCTGTTAGCATTATTTCCTAGCAAATTGTGCATGTATACAACAAAATTCCGGTAGGTATAAGAGATCAAATTTGGTGTGCCAAGTGAAGCTTTTACTACCAAGGTGGCAAAATAAACAGCCTTTTGTACACAAATTCTCAAATTAGTGTGACGTTCTGCTCGACAGACATTTACAGCAGTGTGATACATATACTGTGCACTTGCGCTGAGCATGCGGTCATTGCTGTTTTACAGGCTTTTTTTTTATTTTTATGTTTGCAGTAGCCAAACAGCCGTTTATTTTGGCGGCACCAAATAAGAAGCTAGTAGTTAGAAGGAAGAGGAGACCAAAAAAAGAACAAAACTAAAAACGTTTTTAATTACCATCGAAAGTGGACTTTGATTGTGGACGTTTGTTTGTCGTGGTAAACTTGAAAGGTGAAGTAATTGTGGTGTGAATGTTTTCTAACTTTAATCTTAATCTCACAAAAACATAACGAGGAAGTTGGGCCTTTTTCTTCATAGGAAAGGAATTTATTTTCAATAGTTCCACCTTTTTCTTTCAATAAATAGGAATTTATTCTCGTCAATTGCAAAATAAAATTATTATTTAAATAAAATAAATAAAATGTGTGTGTATATATATATATATATATATATATATATATATATATATATATATATATATATATATATATATATATATATATATATATATATATATATATATATATATATATAGATAGTTAGATATTTATTTCATGTAACGTCAGACTTTTTTTGTTTGTTAAGAAAATATGTTTCTTATGGTAAATTTGATATGGTAACCAACAATTTTTTTCTGATAAATTCCCCAAAAATTTCCCAAATTGATGCACATTTTTTTTCTGGCAAATTATAACTTTTCTCCTGGAAACTGACACTTATTTCCAGGTGGTTAATAAAAAAAAGCCGTTCTCCTAAATAAGGGGTTCTATTGTCTAAAACGTATAGTTTCTCTATGTAAAAGAAAGTTTTGTACTCATAAATGGCAATTTTCCCACATTTCAAATTTACAACTTTTCACTCAAAAACGTACACTCTAGACCTGGGATAGGCGACCTTGGTCCTCGAGAGCCACTGTCCTGCCTGTTTTCCATGTCTCTCTCCTCAAACACAGCTGACTTAACTAATCAGCTAATCAGCAAACTCTGTAAAAGCCTGATAGCGGCACAGAAGAAGTGCACAGTCTACATGGCGGAAGCATAACGGACTAGCTAGAATCGCACAAGATAAAAATATGTCAAAATATGTTTATAGGAAACTGCATCTCCATTTGCGAATGATAAAGTTGGCTGATGTGAAATGATGCTTGGATACCATCTTTCATGTTTCTGTGTGTAATTTATTCAGTGAAGCGATTTCTACACTGCTTCAGATGATTTGCTGCACACTGATGTCATATTTATGAATGAAATACGGTGACATCCCGCACACACATACATCAGCGGAGCCTCAATCAAATCCACCGAAATTGCGTTACGCCACTTGCACCACAACTTAGACCTGCTTTCACCTGGTCTAAAGTCTAGTCTACTTTTTTTCACCTTACTGGAATGCCTAGTGAGGTGTGGCATGGTCTGCCAAATTCCCAAATGCTAAACTAGACTTCCCCTGGCAGAAAAATTAAAACATGCCAGTTTTTTAGTTTCCAAGTGCGAGTGTGCTTGGCAACTAAAGTAGGGCCCACCATGTTAAGTAGGGATTTTACCCTTTCCCAACATTTTTCAAGTAAATTAAAACTTTTTGCTCACAGACTTACACTTATTTCCTAATGAAAAAATGCACATCACTCTGCTACATCTAACTTTTTTCCTGATTAAAAATAAACTCTCTATTCTCCTCTGCAAATGCAACTTTTTCTTTTTTATTAGATTTACATAGTAAACCGTTCCATTAATCAACTCATTCAAATAAGAATGGTAGTGTATGACCTCCACATCCAGCATCTTCCGCCCAAAAAGTGAAGCCAATCAAAACAGTTTTAGCATTCGTCCCATCCGCTCCACATTATGCATTGCAAATTGCGGGTGTATGTGAGGGGGGGTGTTTAGGGGCGTTCGGGGGGGGGGGGGGTGCAAGTAATGAAGCTCATGCAGTGTGAGAAGGCCAATTAAAGCTTGTGTGTGGTGGCCGCCACCGCGCTGTGCTCAGGCTCCCTCCAGGCTAAAAGACACAAGCCAGTAAACACCTTCTCTCACACACACACACACACATGAGATCCCAAAATTTTGATTGACACTTTGGATTTTCTACCTCATTTAGCAACATGAGTATGACAAAATATTAGGCATCGCTCTCAATATGTTGCAGTGCAGTTGAGGTTGGACGGGTAAAATCGACTAAAAAACATTTAACGTACGTCATCTATGTTAGCCAAATAAACGACTCCCTTAAATAGATGCCTTCTTTTGCCCCCATCAGAAAAAAAGAATGTATGTGAAATAAACCATTCATAAACTTTATTGTTCATTTGCAGACATTAAAGAGTTCATGCCGAAACCTTTTGAACTTTGTTGCTAACCAAAACAGCAGCACCTAAACACTTTATCAGATGGGTTAGTGTGGAGCCATTTCGTAAATGATTTTAAAAAAAAAAAAAAAAGATTATCATATGTTATGTGCTGTGTGTGTTTTTTAAAATAGCTTAGCACATCAGAATTAAAGCTCGTAAATTATGTTTTTCTATTTAAAAAACATTTTTTAATTTTATTTTTTTTAAACTCTGACTGTGTTTAAGACTTTTGAATTGTTGATAGATTTAACATTTTTGGAATTTTTTAATATATGTATATCTTTTTTTTTTACCTGTTTCATCATTTTTTAAAGCTTTTTTCACAAGCCAAGTGTTACTTTTTGAAAATAGTATGACTTTCTTGAGATTTATTTCCAAAGGATAAATATTTTTCAAAGACAAACTTCATTTCTCTTCATTGTGTCCTCATCTTAATCAAATGCACCAAAATCGCATTACACCATCTGCGTTACCATTTAGACCTGCTTTTACCGAGTCTAAAATCGAGTCTACTTTCTTTTAGCAGTTTGCCAGATGCACCGGGGACTGCACAACTCGGTAGTGAAAGAGAGAGAGAGAGAGAGAGACTTCAATTTTTTTTAAACCAGTTCATTCCTAGAAATTGTTTTTTTTTTGGGATTCCACAACAATGCATTTCTGCCAATCATAGCTGAGCATTATCTTTGAAAAGGGAGAACTTATAGCGTTGTGGGTAAAGGACAATGTGAAGGTAGGATGAGGAGGTGTGGCAAGGGTCCACCTGCGTCAGCCGTTGCACGGGGTCATTGTGGGGGAGGTGAAAATTAAAACACGCGGGCGACGTCTTGCACCTACATCCCCCGCCGCCCACCCTTGCTACCTTGCCCTCAGTGGGATCACTGACTTCTGTGTGTGTGTGTGTGTGTGTGTGTGTTGGTGTGGGTGTGAGGATGAACACACGCATGCAGGTGAGTCACAGGTGGAGCTGCTGTCGCTGCATATTTGAGGCCTATCATCATTTGGGTGGCAGGAACGACCCATACACAAGCCATTCTCATGGGAGTGTACGTGTGTGCTTATGTGTGTAAATTAAAGGGCCAACTCCGATTTTTTGGGGTTGAAGACGTCATTTTATGTGTATGGCTATCATCAGACTTTTCCTCTTTGTCATCACTGGTATCCTTCTGTGGTGACGTGACTCCAAAAAAAGAAGAAAAAGCCAAACACACTTGGAAATGAGTTAATGCCGTGGAGGCTAACTGTTGGGATTCCCCCCCCTCCAAAAATATGACTTCATTTTCCAAAATGGTGATTTACTTTTTCTCAGAAAATTTTGACTTTATTCTTCTAAAGCAGTTTTGTCCAAACTATGGCCTGGGGTCCATTTGTCACCCGGCATCCATTTTTAAGCGGCCCATGGCATTTAATAAAAATGGCGTCTGCAACTAATACATTTGTTTAATATACTTTTCTAAATTTGCAATGATGAAAAAATTAAGTCACATTTCTCTTCAGAAATTTTCATTTTTCTCCTGTTTGGGCTTCGAATGTAGAGTTGGGATTTGACTGCTGTTCAGTGCAGGGGTGGATTGTCTGGAGGGTTACAAGGTATACATCGTAGAAGGTGAGTAGACAGTTTTTTACTGCTTTAAGGTTATTAGAATGTTGCTTAAAGCATTTTCTTTTGGAAAATTCCATCTTACTATCAAAATTATTTAATAGCGTTTTAACAAATTGCTGAGTCATCCTTTGAGTCGTTTCATCACAGTTCACAGTTATTGTTCAAAGTGCTTTTTTTTGTGTATGTGTGCTTCTAAAATTAACCCATGCCAAATTAAAATGCATATGGCGGATGAAAATATCCAAAATGTTTCTTTTTGTGTGTATTTATGCTGCAGCCATATGCGTGCATGTTAGTCGCCTGCATGCGCGACCTATCGCGAGCCATGTGACTCAGCGTGGCTTTCGGCGGCCACATCATCGGGATGTCCTGGCGCGTAGACCATAATCATCTCCTGACATTAAAGGCCACTCGTTTTTCCCTAGTGTGTAATAAAAGGGGACTTCCACCAAAACAGCTTATAACATTCTACAAATCACGGTCTTCCGTGTTTGTGTTTATTCCCACTTTGCCGTGTGAAAGCGACTCAGACGACATTCTGACAGACTTCTGCTCATTTCTGGCTCCGTCAAGTCACTGTGTTGGGCCAAGTTCATCGTTACTGTTACTAATTTGAAAATAGATATATTATGCACTACTGTAAATGTGTTAACAGGTCCCAAGAGTAGGCCTCATCCCAGGATATCAAGACTGACATGTAGACCGAAAAGCTGACAGGAGAGTCCAGCTAGAAATGAAGTTGTCAAGCGCTACAGTAAACGCGTTGACTGGTTACCGAGTTTAATGCATAAATGAACAGTGACCAAGGCCGACCAATGATGGTAGGGTCAAACAACACACTACCTTTACTTGCCACTAGGCGTCAACAGCAGGGGTCCAACATTTTTGAAACTGGGAGTTACTTTCTGGGTACTGATTAATGCCATTGGCTAATGGCTACACACTCCTGAAATAACAAATTTGCTCAAATTACATTTACTAATTTATAATATTAATGATTATATTCATAGACTGTATATGAAGACACTGATCCTGTTAATGTTTCTCTCACATTATTTATCAACAATGATTTAACCTAAAAGTAAACTAATGAATATAATTTGCAGCACTTTAACTCAAGTAAAGTCAAAAGCGATGACAGAACAATGGACACAAACAGCTGCAAACTTGTTAACTAATCCAGAGTACAACCCAGTGATTGCAAGAACCAAGGTTATTATAGTTAACATAAACTAACCCCCAAAAAACTAAAACTAAAATTGAAAAAAAAAATGTCCTTAAAGAAATAATAATAAAAATGCTATATAAAACTGAAACTCTGCTTCACGTTTATAAAACTAGCAAAGTATTATTTTGATATTGCTGTACGTTGTTGTTATTGTTGTTGCATTGGAAATTGTATTTTTCATTGTAATTTGGAAATTGTAGTTTACTTTATTACATAATACTTATTGGTCTTTTGCAATTGACATATAATCCATATATTTAAACCTATAGTCCGACGATTTGTTTTGGCCTGTCCAGGACGTTTCTGGGCGGAGACTAAATGTTTTCCCTCCAGTCAAGCAGAGGCAAGCTACTATCAGTGGAATATGCTAATTTCGTTGTACGAAACTCCGTTCCTGATTGGTGGACTGCTTTCACGCTTGTTCTTGGTTGGCTGCTGTCCTCGTCTTCCTCGAGCATCAGTTTTGAACGTTGTGTTTACAAACAGCAACCAAAAATCCTCGTACAGCACCTTTGAAGAAAAACTATAACTAAAACTAAACTAAAATGAAGCATTTTCTTAAAATAAAAAAAAAGCTAATAAACTTGTTGTAAAAATTAATTAAAACTGACTTAATTTAAAAAGCAAAAGCCAAAAAAACTAAAAAATTAAGTATAATAAAATATGCAAAACTATTATAGACGGTGGCATGTGCCCATTGTAAAAAATAAAATAAAAACAACAATAACAAAAATTTAAGTGTACTCAAAGTTTCAAGGGAACAAACTTCAGTCAAATTTGAAAATGTTTTAAGATGATTTGGACAAAAAAAAAAAAAGTTTCCTTTGTTGTGCTAACTACCATGGTTGCCTTAAATGTCAATAATTTAAATGACAGTTTGGGACCAAATATGATTTTTAAAAGAAAACTTTCAATGGCCATACAGTCTAAAGATAAATTTCATACTCCCTAACAGTTAACTACTCCTATATGCAACCACTGTTGTTTGGTATAATGATTTAGATGTAAACTGCCCATTGACTGCACGACCAGTTACTCGAGTTATGCAGATTTAAATGTCAATTTATTGTCAGCAGACTCCCCAAATAATCCTTGTTTTTGTAACATTAAGACAGCCCAAAAACTGCATGAACAATGCCTGAAAAGCCAGCCAATGACAAAAAGCACAAAGTCATACATGACTGATGGAATTTCTCCCAACATAGGTCAGTGGCAACACTCCAAACGAGTGGGATGAGGATGAAGAAAGGACGAGTGAGACAGATAAAAAATGGGGGAACGAGAGCAAGCGAGCCAGTGAAGGTCAATGTTATAGACGGGACTCTGAGAAAGTCTCCAAATAAAGCAGCCAGAGGGGCGAGGAAAGAGAGGGAGGGTGTAATCTCTGGCTTCACCAGAGAGCAGAGGATGGTGGGGAGGGTTTTGGACCTAGCTTCACACACACACGCACAAACAAGTCGGCCATGCCAGGCGGTTAGGTGGGAGGATGTAAGGGAGAGGGCTACACCCTCAAGCTGCAGCTTTGTTGTGTGACACATAGACAGCCCACCCTTGCATTCCCACCCCTAAATTTGGCCTTGAATACAATTGCAGGTTTGAGGGCAACAAATCAGACCCGGCCACGCAGGCGGTACCGACTCGGCCTACGACTGGCCCAAAGAGAAATGACTCCACAATGGAGGAGGAGGGGGAGGTACGGTGATTTTTTTCCCCCTTTCAATTTCACCTTCCTCCGCCCCCCAAAAAACTAAAACAAACAAACACACACACAAAACAAAAAAAGACATGTTTAAGCATAACATTCAACAAGAAAGTCAAAATGCACAACCACTGCATGGTACCTACTCGGCTCCACAGGGCGCTACTTAATACAATTGAATGCATGCTAATTGGCGTGTAGGCTTACTTGAAGAGGGACTTTCATTTGAGAGCTACTTACAAAAAAATGAAAGCATGCAAGGGCTGCTTTAAAATTCTTTGACTTTAACTAAATAAACACACTGAAATCAATCAAGCAATTATAGATTGTTCCTATTTCCTACCTTTTTTGGAAAAACGTCTACATAACAGCTGTCTGTTAAAGCTAATCAGGCAAATAGTTAAGGATTTTCAAGATTTTGGAGTGTACTCTGCCCTGCATCCCACAAGACTAGATCCACCCCTGCAGTGAACCGTAACCAAATCCCATCTCCACATTCAGAACCAAAATAAGAACAAATTGTAGAAAACTGACCAGGATCATTAATTTTCTTAAATTAAAACTTGGCACAGAGCATAAAGTGGAAGAAACCATTTTAAATTCTGAAATTAAATCATATTTATTGACCACAGTGTTTTGAAGAGAAATTGTTTTATTATTTTAGTTGTGAAGTTTATTTGTATATTTGCATATCTAGAAAAATTCAAAAGTATATAAACTAGAGGTGTCAGTTGATTAATTTTGCAATTGTAATTAATCGTCTGACTTCAATAATTAACTCGTGATTAATCGCAAATTAATCACACGTTTTATATAATTTCCAAATATACAATAAAATAAATGTACAATAAAATATTTTGTTCCCAGTTTTTCATACTCTTGTTAACATATAAGTGGAAAAATATGTTAACCTAATACAAATATGGTTGTATCATTTAGTTTATTGATACAGTAATTTCATCGTATTTCATAAAGCTGCTTGAAGTTGAAGTTAAAAGATGTATTGTGCTGTAAAAAAAAAAAGTATAAGACATTGATTTATGTTGAGGTCATTTTTCTGCCAGTAGATGGCATAAACATTTAATGTTGACAGCAAAGTGCAAGGGACGGATGTTAATCCAGCGTTAAAAATATTATTGCCGTTAATTAACGCACTATTTTGACACCCCTAATATAAACCAATTTATTACTACAGTAGTAGTGGCGCCTATTTTTCTGACACCCACTCTTATCACTCTAACCACCTCCACTTTTTTTTTTTTTTTAACCAGCCATCCGGGCCATATTAAATGTTATTTTTAGAATATCATGAACCACAGAAAAATGGATGGCGGGCTGTCAGTGGCCCCCGAGCCATAGTTTGGACAACACTGTCTGAAACTGAATCAATGACCGAAATTATTCACAAATGAATGCATCAAGTACTATATTCATCTTTTGTAATAAGACATTTAATGTAACTGCATAATATTTTGGAATACTGTACATGCATTATCATAAAAATAACCCATGGCTGCAATTCCACAAGGCCGGCCCGCCTCATAAAATGGGCAAACTTTTTTTTCGATGGTGAGATGCATCTTTCATTGTGGCTTTTGCAGAGTTTATTTTTTATTTTTTTAATAGCAGAAAAGTGTGCGGCTGTAGCTATACCAAAGCAGTTTTTTTTTTGTGACCTCTATGGCTGCACACATTTCTCTCCCCACCACTTCATACTGGCTATAAACATGTGTGTACACTCACACACACACAGAGTGTTTATTCTGAGTGTGCATCCCACCCCGATGACCGCTTTGGGCTCTAAGTCATTCTCCACTTAATTTACTGTCCTCCACCACTGGTCCACTGCTGTGTAATTACCATGCCGAACACATACACACACACACATATACAGGTGCATGGAAACACAATTATACACTCATAATGATACCCATTGCACACTCACACACACACGGAGAAAAGATAACAAGAGCACTAAAGATGAATTGATAGGACGGCATGAGGGTTAGTGTGTACAAGATGGGCTGTTTGATAGCTTTTCTTTTCATGTGGTCAACGCAACCACACATGGTTTCGTTCAGGACAAAAATATTCCAATCAAGTTAATATTTAATTTTCATTCCCATTTAAAAACAACAACAGCTCTTCTACCCCTTCAAATCCTTTGACAAGTCAATTTAAAAGGCATTATATTTTTTATACAAACACATAACAATTTGGCCCTTGATTGGCTGGCCACCCAAAGACGTCAATAAGTAAGGACCCGCTCCCCCATTAGGTAAGATAGGCAGATGCTAAGTGCGCCGTGGACTCTAGGGGGCGCCAAAATCGAGTGAAAATTCACCTGTCGTGTAATTTAATTTGAAATATTTGTTTGTATTCTCTCTTATTTTCAAATCAAAAAGAAAAGTAAATTGGAATTAATATAAAGAACTTGACAAAGTGTAATTTCTGCAGTAATTGCGTGGGAATTCTGAAAAGCTGAATGCTTGTGCTATAATCCATTTCCTGATATGATAGTCAATTTGTATACATGTATATCACTTAGCATAACAACCATGTATATACTTGTGCAACCTCCTGGTTATTGGACAATGCACTTTACCAACTGCGCCACCGAGCAGTATCAAACAGCTGGCAATGATTAGTTGTATGTATGGAAGGGGGCGTGTCAGTCCCATTGAAAATGAATGGGGAAAAGTTTATATTTAACATTAAATTGTGCGAATACTGTAAGTAATGTGGAATCAGACGATATACATCCTGGGAGGCGGGAATTTAAATTTAAATGGTGTAAATCAGAAATATTGTGTGGGAGTTGTTTCACGGGAAAAAAGTGTGCGGAATCAAAATCACAATAACTAATATGGGAATGCTTCACAATTAAGTAAACAAAGATGAGCAACATGAATGAAATGAGCCTTCCTGACTGCCCAGGTGCAGCGGCCAAATTTACAAACTGTGCACCAGGCTGCGTTGAATTATATTAAGCGCTCAGGTTAGTTACTGTATACTATATTTCTAGATTTTTTCTTATGATCAGAGGTGGGCACTTCCGTCACTCCGTCAGGCCCGTTGTCGTCGGTTGCCCACATTTTCGGAAGTTTATGAAGCAATGTGGGCATCCGTCGACAACGGGAAAGTGCTAATTTCTGAAAAAAGTAGACAAAAATAGACTTGAATCTTGATCTTTGAATAAAATCTTCTGTGGATGACTTTCATATTTACATCAACTTGACAATTAAGTCAAGCATATATAGCCAGCATAGATTAATTCAAAAGGAAATTATGTGGGGTATGTCTTTACCATTATTAATCAAATGATATAAAAATGACCCACATATAATTGCTGTAAACAGTATTATGGCCCAAAATGTATTAATTTTTTTGTAGGGATGGGATTTGAAGGTATCGGTACTCGCGATGGTGACTGATACTAGTATCGTGGCTATTTTACAATCAGGAACTAGAAATTAAAAGAATAGAAAATTGCTATTACTTTCATGACATTTTAAGGAAAAATACTAAATTGGGATATACTGTATACGTGTGTCTTTAAAATGATAAATGATCAGTCATGGTATCGGTATCAAGAGTTGAGTACTCCAACTGATATCAGTCTGAAAAATCCCTATTTTTTTTACACTTTTATTGCCACATTACAGAAATAAAGGCGATTTTTTTCAAATCCGCGGCAATTCGTGGGAACTGTATAACATTTCCTTCGTCACGTGTTGAAGGTCATAAGTATACTTCTCCCATCCTGTATCCTTCCTCCCGTGCTCTTTCCTGTAGTCCTCCCTGCACCTGATATCATTTTCACCCCCACCCCAAGAGCCTCAACTCCCCCACGTATCCGCCATCACAAACCCCCATCCTTCCAGCCTCCCTCCTCGCTATGTGTTTGCCGGTTGAACTTCCCTCTGTGTTCCATCTGCCCCTTTGCCACCTCTCCCACTGCCTCGCAGCAGACCCACCTACTCAACGGGTGCTCGAGCGCACACACGCAGGCAAGGCATCGCCACTGTGGTGCACTAGCTCAGCGGGAGGGGGCTGCCGGGTGTCAAGAGCTTTGGGCCTGCAACTTCCAAGGAGCAGATAAAGTGTGGACATAAAGCTCATATTATGGATGTTGCGTTCATATCGGACATGTGATTGCATCACAATCTTGTGTTGTGTTTAAACTTATGCAAGTTGTAAATGTTACATTACCGTATGTTACATATACAATGTTGCGTGCGTGCGTGTGTGTCCGACCGAGCTAACCAAAACAGCAGCATCTACCGAGGCATGTGAACAACAAGCAACCTTTAGTATCAAAAGAGCCATTTTAGGCCAAATAAGTAACCAAAAATCTGTCTGGAGCTACAAAACATTTGAAGATTGTGATGAAGGAAACGGTGTGTTAATGTTGTACTGAGGGACCAAGACAGTGCTAATTTGAGCTACACCATAACAGAAAAGTATGCAGCATCCAACACTTCGTATTTTTAGATTTTTCTGCCTTTCTATCAAATTTCTTATACTTGTGACCTTTTTATAGACACATGGTAATTTTCTGCCTCTTCTGCCTTTTTTTGTTGTTGACATTTACGGTTATTTTTGGACTTTTTTCTGCCTTTTTTGCTGTCAATTTTTTTTTTTTTGGGGGGGTGGGGGAATATTGTGGACATTTTATAGTTACTTTATAATTATTTTCTTTCCTGCCTTTTCTTAAAATCTATTTTCAAACTTATTTTGGCAATGTTGTGAACATTTAATGGTAATTTTCAGGATTTCTTCTTTTTTTTTTTACATTTTGGAGTTACTTTTTCAGCAAATTTTTTCTGCCTTTTTTAAAATTACTTTTATGACCGTTTTTGGCAATTTCATGGACATTTCATGGTAGTTTTCTGCTTTTCCTCTTTCCCCATTTTTTTTTTAAATTCATCTACCTTTCGTCTCTCTTTTTGGACTCTGACATTTTTGGGGAATATTTATTAATTCAATTAAAGAATATTTTATCCCAAAATAAAGATAAATATGTATATAAAAATAATTTCTACATTTTTATTTTTTAAAGATCTACAGAAAAGGGACTAAAGAGCCACAAGTGGCTCCAGAGTCGCAGGTTCCTGCAGACCCCTGCTCTAGGATGAATTAAATTGTGGAGTTTCCGCAGCAATATTTGCTAACCATAACAGCAGCCCCTACTGAGGCCCAGGAACAGTTAATTAAAGGGTGGTGTTCCCTGCCTTTCAATGTACTTAATTAGACCATGTCGGGTTCACATGATAAAATGTGTCAATTTTCATTCAGTTTACCACATTTAAATGACGTGCAAATGATATAAATCTACAGTTAAATATTATTATTATTATTAGTAGTAGTAGTAGTAGTAGCTTTACTGCTTTATGTATTGCAGCACATGTTTAATCAAATTATAATGTGACATATGGGATTGCCTTGGAGGTCTGTGCTTGCATTAATTGTAAATTTTGAGCATATTGTATTCGTTTGTGTTAGATTGTTAAAGTGTTACCTAATGTTGTGGCTGGTGGGATTATCAATTAAATGTATTGTTTTAAAAACACCTTGTACAGCTTATGACGTTTCAGTTGCATGTGTGGATCAAATTTAAAATAACCTTTACATTACATTATGTAACATTATTATTCAGTTAAAGATTTCAGTGCTTTATTATGATATTTTTTCCCCACATGAAGCTGCTCTGTCGTGCCACATGTTTTGTAATGATGATGATATAATGAGTTGACACCCACTGAAGTATGCTGTATTGTATTAGATACAGAGCGCTATCTCTCAGCTTGTGTGCTGCCCCCACCTACTGGCTGCAAATCTAACATTGTTTTTGTTACTCAACAACATGGCTCCGGGCCCATTTGTCTGTGGGCAGTCGCTGCCCACACAGACACACGCCACAGTCAAACTGCATTGCAACACTGCGACACGAGGCCTAATGAACTATTTCGTTACTACGCATGCTGGGTTACTGCATTCATTCTCTGTACAGTATACAGTAAATATACATGTCATTTATTTTGTGTGTGTGGTGTGTGAGAAAAAAAGCCAGATGACAGTGTCGTGTGGGAAGAGGCTGTGACCTTAGGAGCGGCATGCAGTCTCAAGTCCATGGTAGTGGTTTTGCCTTTTATAACACACGAAGTTGGAGCCACAGGCACACGGAAATATCATCACTGCTAATTGGTGCCTTGGTGGTACCATCCCTCCTGCCTGAGGAGCAATGAAAAATAGCTACTTCTATGTCATGCATGCTTGTTTACTATGAAGGGCGGCACAAGCGGTAAGCACATCCGCCTTACAGTTCTGAGGTTGGAGGTTTGAATCCGAGATCTTGCATGGTTTCCCCATCCTTGTTCGGGTTCTTCGACATTCCAAAAACTTTTATGTAGATTCATTGAAAACTCTAAATTGTCCATAGGTGTGAATGCACAGTTACAAATGAGTTGCTTTCAGACTTTATGTGAAAGGACTCACCTCCCAAGTAGCGACAAGCAGTAATGAATATAGGCCAAGATTTCACCACATTATCATTTCTGTTTATGTTTAATAGCAATTAACTCATTTTTACACGTGTTACAAAGCTAAGTGCTTGTTTGCAGCGTCATAGGTTATTTTGAGCAAACTCCACTTCTCATAGCGTCCACAAGGGGTCATCATTACAGATTTTGTTAAAGTGCTTCTTAACTGTAGCGTACAGCATCATTTACTTTATGATTCACTATTCCCTACCATTTAATTAGATACACCTGCATAATCCAAAGAGCTCTATTCAAAATTATAAATATACAATACAGTATCGGATGGTTGAAATAGTGTATAAAATAATAGCAAAATGAAATAAAATTGAATTGGAAAAAAAACCCTTAGAGTGCAATTAACGGGATACTAAACAATTATTCCATGCGCAGTAAACAATAAAATATTACAGTTAGGCTGGCCAAATTACAGAAAGCCTTTCATGGGAATTAAATGAAGTACTGTATACTTTAATTTATAGGAAATAGAAAAACTGTTTATTATTCATAACTTTATATATATAAAAAAAAAAGTCTGAATAATTTTACATAGGGGCAATGTTAAGAACCATAGAGGAATAATCCTAGTTAGGGGGGTATATACAGTACATATAATCTTTAAATAAAAAACATTTGAATTATTTATGGTGTGTCATTTTATTTCCATTAATTATCAAAAATGTTCATCAAATGTATACAAAGTATTACTATCTTAATGTATCTTTTTAACTTTTTTTTGCCTGTTGGCCAGCAGTGAGCTAAGTGTTGGTTTCATATTAGTAATTTCATACAAATAGTAAATGTAAGACACAATACTGTACATTATTTTTCTCACAAGAGTGTATTTCATTGAACCTATCTCTGGTTATTTTTAATCTAGTACTGAGCAAAAACATAAACGAAACAGTCTTGTTTTTGTTGCAGCATGAGTCGAACTAAATAAAATAAAAATTCCTATCTGCTCAAAAGGGCTATTTGTTTTAAATATTGTTCACACATATGTCTAAATCTGCGAGTGAGCACTTCTCGTTTAACAAAATAATGCATTGACCTCACTTATGGTGGTATTTACTACATTTCCCATAATGCACCCCACCCTGCTTGCACGTGTCAACGCTGCCAGCAAACCGGACCAGACGTCACATTCCTGCATTCCCTTTTCCCCCTCCGGTTTTTCTACGTTGTCATTAACTCCATAGCTAACCCAGCTCCCCTTTTTATACACTTCCTTCCCTTTTTAAAACAAACACACTCATGGCCCGGAAGGTTTGATACGAGAAGGAGGTGAACCCGGGTTTTAGAGACACATTCTCAATTCGGGTGAGCATTAATCTCATTATAAGCCGGTGTATGTGTATGTTGTTTCCAGTGCTAACAAGCACACATAACATGGGTGACGTGTTAAATGGCCTATTCTTGTAGTCTTCTTATGTTATGACATTTTCTGTCATGCTAATAATGTGATTTTAAATCCTTAATGTGCGCTCTTGTTGTCTTGCGGTTGTTAGCATTAGCCGGCTGGTTAGCCACAAAGTTGGCGTCAGGTCATCATTGTTATGTTCCTCGCGTGGGTTGACTCAATTGGTGGGTTTTACCTTCATCTGTTTCTCGACGTGTGGACACTGGCATGTTGTTCACATTATAGTGTTTTGTGTTGTTTATGAGGATGTATTGTGGGATGCTAAAGCTCGTGGCTAACGGATGTAGCTTTTCAGGCAATATGGGCGTGGTTATGGTACAAGGATACTGACGGGTTTGTTTTGATTGGAATTGTTTGTTTTTTTCTATTTGCTTTCATTGGCTTTATTTGACATTAGCAGGACTGGACGAACAGTTCTTAAGATTAAATGGTGTGCTCCCAATCTGTCACCTAACTTGAATAAACCATCCCATCATGTGCCTAAAAGTATGACTTCTCATGCATGTAACATTCCTTGGATTCTTGTCACAAGGAATGACTTAGCACGCAAATGGAACGTGTACGTGCCACTGCATGCCACATATTAAAGACCCTCAGCCGTGATTCGCGCGAGATCTACAATACAAATTGTGCGCCAGTGAATGTGTAACTAGCGCATGGTGGTTAAAGGCACAATGTGTAATAATTGGCCACTAGATGTCGTAGTCGAAGCGCATGCATTTAGAAGCACGCACACTACGGCGTCTCAGAGAGACCACACTATGCAAGTTTACCACCAATCTGTATTTTGCGCAAGCAAACGAGCATCTCGGCAAGCGACGGCGACTTGGCAGCTAGTGTGAAGCCTGGCGAGCGGGATTTAGCCACAGCAGCTAACAAGCGCGGCTAGCGTTAGATAGTCAGAGCCATAGGCTGACGGGAAAAGCTAGTAAAGCAGATGGTTACACGCAGCGGGAGCCCGAATCATGGGCCTCAGCAACGACCAACTTGATGTACATTCATGTGATGGAAAATATAGTGTTTTTTTAATTTGAATAAATTGAATAAATTATTAGTTTACCGCTTTAAGGCGGTTACCGCAAAAGTGTGTGGTCATGTGTTTGAAACC
This sequence comes from Vanacampus margaritifer, assembly GCF_051991255.1. Taxonomy (NCBI): domain Eukaryota; kingdom Metazoa; phylum Chordata; class Actinopteri; order Syngnathiformes; family Syngnathidae; genus Vanacampus; species Vanacampus margaritifer. The sequence continues at coordinate 12,055,825 of NC_135445.1, forward strand.
CGCTTTGTACATTTGTTTTTTAACTACAATTTCTTGACAAGATCCTACATGATCTGAAGGTGTTAGGCTGATAATGCAGATAACAGCCTAAGGGTTATGGTTATGGTTAGGCTGGTAATGACAAGAGCAGCCCATCTTTGGTGATAAAACGAAATGAAAACTTCGTGAAAGAACACAGAAGGGGGTGACGCGAAGCAGGAATCACGGCCAGTAGATGAAAATATCCACTGCCAAATAAAAATGTGTGTAATCAATATGATTTCATGTGTTCCGTCAGTGTAAACAAAGCTGTATAGAACAAAAAAAAAAGTGTCTGTTATTATTATTTAAAAAAAACAACAACATATATATATATGTATATTTTTTAGATATGATTTGAATGAATGGGCCATTAATGTCGATTCCATTGCATTTATGTAAAAAGAAAGTTCACTGGCCCAGTCGAGCCAGCGTCAGTGAACTTTAGGTGGCCCGACCCAGTCATGTAGTGGCCCCCGGGGCCATTGGCCATGCCACTGAAATCATTAGAGATGATGTTCAATACAGCATTTTTTTTTCAAAGCGATACCACAAGTACTCAACTCTTGAGTAGTCAATAATACAGATACCATACTGATAATAATAATAATAATTACACTTGCACTTTTTATGCACCCCCCCAGCCCCCACAGAAAAAGGCCCTAAGGAATCAGCCATCATGGCGAATACAATACTGAATGTACTATATCATGACATAAGTATGTTTATCGATAACTGTTGATTTTTTTTTACTTAATTAAAATAAGAAAAACAATTAATTCATTAAAGGTAAACTCAAAATGCAACAATCCAGAGGAAAAATACCAACTCAAAATTTCTCTTAGTAAAACTAATTTTAAAGGAATGTATGACGGTGTTCATTTCATCTATCCATAATCACTCGACTTGAGCTGAACCGTGTTCCCCTGCTTTATCACAATTCATGAATCTACCTATTCTCAGATGTGTTTTTAAACCTGTCATCTTATTCGCTGAAAAACTCACCAACTTCCTGCTCATACGTGTGTCTAATGTGTGCTATGGCGCTATCTGGTTGCCAAACGAACTATGCTGTAGGTTGAGAGTTGGAGGTTTATTTCCTCAGGCCATTTACCATTACTCACGTCATAGGGCTACAAAAAGCAGGATGGAGTGATTAGCCTCCTTTTACACCACCTTTAAAAGCTGGCATTTTATGCTAAGTTTTTGCTCTGTCAGTGTGGGAAGGCCACCTACACGGAATGGACCGTAGAAGTCGACCCGTCAGTTTTATTTGTGCCTTTTTCACTTCCCATATAGGACTTAATTTTGCCGCCGTTTTCCTGTTTTGTATAATAAGCCACTCTGACATGGAATGTTGTAAGACCCGACCGATACAATTTTTTTTTTTAATGCTGATTCAGATTTCGATATTTGGCACAATAAAATTCTGATAGCTGATTAATTAAAAAAATGTATAATGAATGAATTAATTTCTTTTTTGGTTCTTTCATTTAAAAAATATATAATTAATAAAGTAACTTATTTTTTTTGTTTCTTTAATGCTGAACAACAATGAAGAAATGAATTACAGGCAGAACATTTTATATTTGTCTTTTATTGTGATAATTTGTTAGTTCATTTGTATTAAAAAACAACAACAACTGGTTGGATGGTGCCTGCGCATGAAGACTTTTTTTTGTACCTCTTTTCCATGGCACAAAGACATCAACCCAGCAATTTTAAGCAATATCTTAGTTAGTATTGGAAGTAGTATCAGAGCTGTAACACTGGCCTGACAGAGCATACATGCAAGGGAATACCGGAAAGTTTTGACAAGGGTGCGACATTTAACACCCTGACACTCACTTATCGCATTTTGTTGTGTGTCTCAAGTATTTTATTGGCACCTTAATCATCATGTAATTATCTGTTTGAATGATGTTGCGTTTGACATGGCTTGCGTCAATATCCAGCTTCACTGCATTTTGTGTGAAATGCAAAGTCGGATAAATGCCAGTTTTCTGTTGCAGCTCTAATGTGGAATCTTTCTGTGAAAGAGGTTAGTGAGCCCAAAGGGGGGCCACCACTGAAAACAATGATGCATTTAGCTTAGCATAGCTCCACGCTCATTGTTGTGGTCTTATTGTAGCTTAGCTTTTGTCTCTGGCATTATTTGTTGTGTTAGTATGTGACCAAACCATGACCACCAATGGCACTTGCTGGCTTACATAAATCCTTAACTTGCTACTTTATAAAGGCATCAGTTTGATACAACTTTTGTGTTTTGATTGTGGGTGTGTGCTACATGGCAATAATAGTTGTACTGACAGTGCTCTGTACCACTCGGAGACAATAGACCATTGTGTACACAAACATAGGCAAGCATCCCCATACACAAACAAGTCTGACCCCTTTTACTCCCATGTGGCATATGTAGGGCTGTTCTTTACCCCCTCATGTATTCAGGCCAGTTGAAGGAAACCAACAGCAAACCTAGTGTAGAATGTCGAGAACGAAATTGGAATCCGCAAGCAAAGACAGGCAGAGGTAGACCAAAAACAATATGGAGAAGGTCAATCCAACAAGAAGTTTGGCAAATGATGTGCAGGAATGAGGAGGAACTTAATTGACAACACATCACCACACCCGTCCCATTTTTAACTTGACTTTTAAACACTACGTTTAAGCAAGAAATCAACTTCGTAAAAGCATCATGATATATCTTAATTTACTAACTCAATCAGGTACATGTTGTTGCTGTTAAAAGAAACAACAACCCTCATCGTGACCCTGCTCTCGGATAATAGACTACGCCAAATTTGGTGTAAACCCGCTGTGTGAGGTTGTTAAGAGCCAGTCTGTAGTAGACCAGATTAGCTGTATTAGCCGCTCCCTCACTGTATGTGGTGGGAACCCTGACTTGCATTCCCACTGTTTTAGCTCCAAGCTTATGCTTCTTTATGTCTGCTTGTTGTGTAATCACGGGCGTCTAAAAGGCTACCAGACAAGTGGCGGTGTTGTTTAACAGTATAATAGCTATAAGAAAACCTCACAGTTTGGGTTAAATATTGCAAATTGGATTTAATGGGCAGGTCAATAGCCTAATCATTTAGCATTAATGTATAGGTCTCAAATACTAGGATTGTGATGCTAATTTAGTCTGAATTATTCAATGTTTAAGCAATTAACATTTTGTTATGTTCAGATCTGCAGTGTTATGAAAGAATCTGGCGGAGCACCAACCACATTGATGGGCTGCATACTTGCAAATCATGCGATTGTTGGAAATTACAGAGGTGGTGCCTTGACTTCTGAGTAGGACTTGACCGATAAATATTTTTTTTAGGCTGATGATGAAATCTGTCAGGATAAAATTCCAATAACTGATTAATCTGCCGACTAACAAAAAAAAAAGTAAGATTGATGAATAAAATAACTTTTTTTTTTTTTTGGGTCCTATAACACTTACGACAATAAAGATATGAATTACAGGCAGAGCATTAGATTGTTTAAAAATACTTACTTTTAGTATTTGTTCAACTTTACAAATGTAGTGAAAAAAACAGAGCGGTACTGCTAGTGCAATCTGCTATGCACTTTCAACCCTTTACTGAACACACTTATACGAAATGAAAACACTTATATGTGACCAAAACTCATGTCTGATCGCTCGCTCAGGCAGAAAATAACAGGTTCATGATGTCACTCAACTAAACCACGCCCCTTAAAGGCAGACAGCTCAGTTTTTGTATTTCCAAATTGTCTTAAAGTACACTGTTCAGTAATTAGCTTTTTAACCACTTTTTATGTCTTTACATTGTCCTTTATTATGTTTTTGTACAAAGCAGTACTATTTTTGTTTATCAGAAACACAAAACAAAACTTGTGGTGTTTTGGGGGACTGAAACGGATTAAATAGAATTACAATTCATTTCAATAGGGAATATTAATATAGGTAACAACAACTGTTTATAATGCAAATTAATCCAACAAAAGTGAATTAATTTCAAAAGGGTGCCTTTCATTTTATTGGTAGAAAAAAAACCTATCTTACCCCTTTGAAAAACACCTGTTTTTCAATTATTTTGTTGTGTCAAGTAACATAGCTTAGCATTTTGTTTCCCTTCATTCACCAAATACCTTCATAACCTGGATGTGACCCCACCAAGGGCCACAGTATTACAGATTGTTTTTGCCAAAGGAGAAGTGAGTCACATATTCCGTAGACCTGTAAATGAACTCTTTACTCTGTTTTTATTAGAAACATTGTCATTGGCTTGAAGTGTTATGAAACCTATACTCCTTGTCAGTTGTCACTCCTAGACCGAGGACTCCCCAGCGACTCGCCAGGCATCGGTCGAGAACGCTCCGCATGCTCCATGGGGATAAATCCTCTTTAAAAGGCATGGCCGCTGATCAAAGCTGTGATGTAAAGGAGCTTAGCGGTGAGGGCCAGGGGGTCAGGTGATCGCACACAACAACCCTGACGGGAGGGTGGGGCGGAGTGGCGGTGAAATGAGGTGGAAAAACTAACAGAGAGGCAAGCGAGGATGTTGACAGTAGCAGAGGGGTGCGTGAGGGTTTTGATGTAAAGTTCAGAACTGTCAAGGCTGTTGTGGAAAGATGGTGCGTGTATGGATGCTCGTTGACAGCAGTAATGTGTTGCGTTGTTTTCAGATCATGAGGTGAGAGCTTTGCCGTTGTTATGATGCGTTGATAGAAAATATGATATCCTGCTGATGCTGACTCTGCCCTTGCAATCTTTCACCACTTAGGTCACTTTCCTCCCCACCTTCCCCTCCTCGCCTCCCACCCGCCGCCGCCTCGGTTGTCATGGAAAGCTCATCAGTAGCGTCGGCGTCATCCGAAGCCGGCAGTACGCGCTCGCAGGAGATCGAGGAGCTGGAGCGCTTCATCGACAGCTACGTGCTGGAGTACCAGGTGCAAGGGCTGCTGGGAGACAAGGTCGACGGTGACTTGGACCTGGACGATGGTGGGAAGGTGCCACAGGTTAGCGCATTATTTCAACGATGAATGGCAGTGATACTTTATAAGCAACAATGCCCAATTTTAAAATGGACAGATAGGCCAAGGCATTTGGAGATGAGCTAATAAGAACAATAAATGAACAAGTGAGAGGTTTAAGTGTGTATAGAATTACTTTTCATTTTGTATTTCATCTCATCGCACTACATTTAAATTTAAGATGGCTTGCAGTATATAACACATTTTGTGATCATATGTCTGCCTGCATCAGTGATCAAATTACACTGTTTTCTTCTGACTTCTGAAATTAGATAACTTAATTAATGAAAAGGAGCGATTGTCCGATCTTGATCCGAACTTACCTGGCAGGTGCAGCTCCGCATTAGGAAGGTGTTTGCAATACGATATTGTTACCGTGTACCGTTTTATAGGTACTGCTTAGGGGTATGCATCTTTTCACAAAAGACGATTCGAGAAGGTTTTTGATACCTGGGGTGTGAAACGCTTAAAGCGGCCGTGGTTCAGGGTGTAGAGAGGGTCATTCAGTAACCAGAAGGTCGGCTGTTCGATCCCTGCTCTCCCCAAGTCATGTGTTGTTATGTCCTTGGGCAAGGCACTTCACACACATTGCCTCCAGCGCTATTCACATTGGTGTATGGAGGGTGCGAATGTTTGGTGGTAGTAGGAGGGACCGTAGGCGCACACTGGCAGCCACGCTTCCGTCAGCCTACCTACTTAAGTAGCTTACCGCCACCACAGTGTGAATGTGTGAGTGCATAAATAATGTATCCATTCCATTGTAAAGCGTCTTTGAGCGTCTAGAAAAGCGCTATATTAATCCGAGGCATTATTATTATTATTATCATTATCATTAAGGATGGTTCAATTTGAAAGTGGCACAATTTGATTTGGTTCGCCTCAGTGGGATTTCGATTTGATTCAATATGGTATGGCTCAGTTCTAGAGGATATGATGCAATGACTTTTTTGTAGTCATTTTACATAATTTGAATGGACTTGTCAGTACGTACTGTAAATGTGACCTTCTATGATTTATCGTTACAATAAAAGATGATTCGATACGTCTCTCAATATACAGTATTTAAAAGTGGAACCATTCGATTCTGTTCGGTTTGATGCACTTGCATCTTAAAAAAAGAATAGAAAAAGATTTTCCTGTTCCAACAGGCTTTTGTTACACAGTACTGCTGGAATTAGGTTGCATAATATATAATGTATATTTAGGGCAGCATATGCTTGTAAAATGAGATTGTTCAATGTATTGGATAATAAAATATCATATTACTCGTTGTGCTTAGTGTTCCTATGTCACAGGGAATATTTCTTGTTCTATGGTTGCTTCGTTCGTAAAAACAAAAAGACCAAGAAAAAGCAAAAATGATGTGGTTTTGTTGAAATGAATCATTTAGATGCTTACATCGCTGTAGACTTGCAAGATTTGTTGATGTCTTACTTGAAGATTATGATTGTGATTTTTCTCTACATATTTGTACAATTTTGATTGAAGTCCAAATTGTAACACTTTAGGGACGTTTGGAAGTCTACTGTATAAGAAAGTACCAATTAAACAAGTTGTTAAATCAAATTTTTTCATTTATTGGTTGGTGTAGTTTATGTATATGTAATATACCAGCAGTTGGGTAATTGTTGTAATTCCCACAATGTGTTGTTTGTCTCTTCCAGTGGACGGACAACTGCAATGACTACAAAGATGGCAGCTGGACGTCGTCACAGGGAAGGAGTTCCTCCAAGCCAGTAAGTGTGTGTTCTGTAGGGCGGGAGTTGGCTTTCTCTCCCAGAAGGATGGAACAGAAAAACATTCTTTTACCACCCCTGTGCAGGATGAGTGGGAGCACAGCAGTAACGGCAGTTCAGGGTCCAGGCCCAGTTCTGGGTCTAGACCGGGTTCCGGCTCTCGATCTGGCAGCAGGGGTCGAAACAACCAGTTCAAAGGCTCCGCCAAGGTGCCAGCTCAAATCATGTCATGTCTGTGTGTTTAAGCTACAACATATGTCACATACTGATGGATGTATGTTATGTTTTTTTCCCCATTTCTGTTGTTTGCATTTTAGAATGGAAACAAAGATGTCTCCTTTGACATCCTCGGCACAGACATTTGGGCGGCTAACACAATGGACTCACGCGGGTACGTGCTTTGCTCCTCCACCTCACCCAACCTGGTCCTGATTTAGGCATCACTACATTTCCCCAACAGATGGTATCTCACCAGTTATGGCTATGGCCAAAGCGAGAAATTGTCAGAGCAACTTTGTTCCCAAATTCTGTTAGTGCTTTTGATACCGAACAGTGACACGATAAACCTTTAAAGCAGAAGTCAAGTCTTTTTTTTTTTTTTTTGGAAAGTGTATGTTCAATGTGCTCCCATTAGTCTAAACAAAAGCATTCTGATTTATATTGCGAACGTCACATGATCAAACTAACGAGCCGTGACATTCGTACCGTGAGCTGCTAGGCACTGTGATGTCATTTTCATTCGACAGTGAGTGGCAGTATAAGACAAAATAGAAGCCCCCTGGATAAAAACGGGTGGATTTTTCTGCTTAATTCATATTTCACAAATGCCCCCCAAAACGAGAAAATTTGTCAATCACGTTTGTTCACCAATTTGGTGCTATTTATAGAGAACAGAGACAGGAAAAATAATTGCAGGCTTGACTGTAATTTTAAAAGGGGCTGGTGTATTTTTTTTTTAATGTCACGTTTAATTAATTTTTTTTTTTTTTTTTAATTTTTGGGTCAAATTTTGTGTGTGTTTATTTTCATTTTCAATGCATTTCAGTGGGTGTCATTGATATGCAGATTTTCACAATTTACAGGCAGGTCTGGTCCTTTTCCCTCTCGAATAGCGGGGGTTCAATGTACTGTATATATTTTTATCATGCCATGTATGTTTGTGGGTTGCAGGGGCACAGGTTGGGATGTGCAGCCAGAGAAGTTAGACTTTAGTCATTTCCATAGGAAACACACAAGAGCTATGCCAAAGCACCTGCCACACATCGACCGAGAGGGGTATGATCCACCATTTTGTGCAAAAAATTTGGCCAGTTTTGTGTTGCCATTTGCATCTTGATGTAATCTCTGTGGTGTCCATTCTTTTCCCCCCTGTTTTCAGGATGAGCAAAAACAAGTTTGAGGCAGACGACTGCTTACACTTAAATGACATAGAGAAGTTCCTGCCCCATCTGTGCTCTGTGAGTTACAGACCCATTTCTTGTTGTGTTTTGTTTTTGGTAGAAGATATATAAACATTTAATAATTGTAGCCATACACAAGTTAAACAATTTACAAGCGGGAAACCTTTACATATTTCTTGTCACCATGGAGGAAAAATACTAACCTCCAGTTGAAGAGAGAGGCTGTCTATAAATAAACCTCTGGTGACACCTAGTGGTTTATTGACGAACTGCGGTGTACACTGCTTCAAAATGCACCACTGCCACCTAGTGGTTCTATGTGTGTATAACATTAACACAGGTCCATTTAACATAGGCATTTTTTTCACAAATTAAAACAGTACACATGTGTGTCAATAACTTGTCTGTGACATGATTGCATCACAAATATAAAAAAATGAACAAGTTATAGTACACTCTAATGTTTTGCTTAAATCAGGCCAGTTTTAGGTGCCAGCCATGGCGCATACAAGTGAGCCAGCCCCTGAGACTGATGGGCTAATGGCAAATTTGGCTTTTGTTACCAGAACCTGAACATTGCTACAAGAGATACTTCATGCACAGCTTTCATCATCTCGCTGGCAGGTGTATGCTTAAAAGCTGGCTGGATCTCCCTGGCAAGGGAGAGCATTTAGGACACTGTTTTGACTGTCTCCTATGTTGCGCCGCTTGGCAGGCTGGCTCTCACCATTTCAACGGCCAGTGAGTGCTGCACTGCTTAAGTGATTGGGTGATACACTACACTTGTCATATACAGTAGCTCTTGCCAGACCCGCATTATAGCATAATAATTGGCAAATTAATAAGCGTCTTAAATTAATAAGTGTCTGGAGAGAAAAGAGTGCAAAATAACACTACACGAAACAGCAAATGAATTAGCCCCACACCACAAGCGTCAGCTGAGAGGGAGGGAGGTTAAAAGTATATTAAATATTTATAATATTATATAATATAACATTTACTAGTCCCACAAGGTGGAAATGAGCATTGTTTCACAACCAATTATGAAAACAGGAAATAGAAAATTGCAAGGGAAGATATTTGTACAAGGAGGACATAGCACTAATTGGAAAACAACATTTTGTCACTTTTTGTTTGTACCCACCCACTTTTCAAGTGAGGATAATAGAATTTGGAACAGAGTAGACATTACTAAATTCACAAAGTGAATGATATTTAATATTTGGTGGCATAACCCTTACTTGCACACATTGACTTCACCAGACTGTTAGATTCTTCATTTAAAATGATAATTTCCAGGCCTTTACTGCAGTCTCTTTCAGTTCTTCTTTGGACACTTTGGGTGCCTGTCCAAGTCCAAGTCACACCCGAGCGTGTATAAGTAGTAGGACCAGCCAAACTATAGAAAAAAAGTGTAATTTAGAGTCTGAAAAATATGGTACCTAATTGTCAAAATCTGAGAAACTAAGTTTGTTTCTCCTCTGCACACCCTGTGAGTGGATTTCCAAGATAATGTCTTCCTGAAGTAATGTCTTCCTGAAGATAGTGTCAACAAGTGAACCAAATGTGTAAAACTGCTTTTGCAGATGTGTTACTACTATCGTCAGACGGGTAGTATTGTGTTTAACAAAAGTGATTTGTTTTTGGCTGGGTTGTCAGGCAGTAGCCTCCGTTCACCAATGTCACCCTCTCTTCCTTCCCCGCTGTCCAAGCCAAAATGTCTTCCACTCGCTCCCCTTTCCTTCCCCTCTCAGCCTCTGTGTCATCTTTGCCTTTCTGCGTCGTGGCATTTTGAGCCAAGACTGGCCTGCTCACACTGTTAAGGATGGCTTCCTCATTGTATAGATCCCGAGCCAAGAATGCCATTTCCAGTTATTCATGTTGGACCGACAAGAAAGATGGGGTTGACCTCACGTGTGCGTAGGATTGGGTATGCCAACATTAGACCATGGAACTCTTGGTCTTCCCTTCCTTCAGTGATCTATAATAATAACACTTTTCGCTATGTCCCATAAATTAAAATTATATCATACTAAAAGCATGTTATACATGTTACCAGATACACAATTTCCATTGCATTCAAGGGACCAAAATGTAATTAAATCAACCAAAAGTAAAACAGATTGTTTCCAAATTTGCTGTCTGGATTACTTTTGGATTAAGATTGTTTTATTACACTTTGTAAACCTCAATACCAACAATTTCGACATGTGACGTTTCAAGCTTATAAATGGCACACATAAAACTAGATTGTTGAGCAGTGTGAAAATATATGGTCAGTGGTCACACAGAAGAAACTCAGTCTACCAGTAGAGGTGCAACAGTTAATCCATTAATGGACATCTAATTGATTATCAAATCAATTGACCACTATTTTAGTCAATTAGTTGTTTCAAGACCTTGTTTAATTTAAAATTGTTTAAATGCTTGGAATTTGAGCCTCTCAACAGTAAACATTAAGGGTGTGCCTCTCCAATAAAAGATGATTCGATACGTTGTCTCACTTTAAATGACGGTGTTCCGAAATTTGCAGAAACTGCCTAAAAGCCCAAAATTATTGTGATTTTTAACTCAAACATAAAACGTTTGCATACATTAAGTGCCAGTGTTCGGCCAATTAAAGGGTCCCACACCCGGTGCCTATTCGAGGGACTGCTCCGATGAGCTAAACAATATACAGTATATCACCATGCTGACTTTTGTGTTGCCCTATTAAATTTGCAGTTTGGATTAGATCTGGATGAAACTTGTTTTGAAGGATGCCCTGGGAGGGGATTACAGTGTGGTCATCTCCAACTATGCCTTTTTTGTTTTACTGTACAGGTATATGACAGCATAGTGGCTTAGAGCAAGAATACCTAGTTGTTGGTTGTTGCCTGGAAGTTTCACACAGAGCCACGTCAAGGAAAATATAACCTGCAATTCCAAATGACCACACAGACCTGCTGCTGTCATTTTTTTGGTGCCTTAAGCAGTTTTGTTGCACGGCTCTGTCAGGGAGATGATTACAATGCCCTAAAAGAATGAAAGGCAGCAGAGAGGGGGAAGGTTAAGTGAGAGCAGTCATTGAGGACATATCCGCTCTCTGGCCCGGGAACAAAGCGGCAGCCTGGAGCTGAGATGTGTCGCAGACTGCCTGGCCCCTGTGCCTGGACGCGTACGTGCAGTCGAGCAGGACTTGGGTCGGGAAATGGACCAAGGGAGGGTGGGGGGTGCTGGGGCTGGACTCTTTGTGGCAGTGTGTCTGCCAGCTGTCAACTACATTCCACTGTTCATTCTGTTCCACTTATACCGTTTCTTTCATGTTTCCACCAATCTGACTTTATCTCCCATCGCGCTTGATATTTGACATCTCCTTCTTCCCCATGCGTCTCATCCTCCCTCCCTGTGCTCCACTTGACGTCCTTCGCGGTTCCCCACATCCTTCAAATGTTGATGGGCAGCGGAACAGTATTCAGGGAGGCGTGGGGGGGTCACGGTGACCGGTAGCCCCCCCACCCTGTGGTCTCTTCCTGCTATTGTCCCTGCTCTTGATCCTGCACTATGTTAACTATGCGCTGGTCACTTCTGCAGTACGACCCTTTGGTCTTTTCCCACCTTAGTCACCGGCAAGGTTTTGCATCTCATCACTATACAATCAAAAGTCTGCATCTCCAGATTTTGATTTTGATTTTTACAAACAAAAATACTTGTTTTGTGTGTTTGTGAGAAATAAGCAATTCCCAAAATATGAGGATACATGCCTTTCATCAGACATTGAGCGTATCAACTACAAGAGAAGTCATGTGACTTTCCTCAATCCATTGTCAGAATATTTAACAATTAATTAATTTTGAAGTGCTTTAGTCTCATGACGTTCTTCCTTGTAATATTACTTTTTCTGAAAACAAAAATTTAGCTTTTGTATTAATTGTACTACCTTTTTTTGTTAAATATGATGTTATTTACATTACTCTTTTTTATATAATAATATAATACAACTTTTTTCTGAGCAAAGTATTACTTGTAAATGTAAGCTTTTTTTCTCATTGCATTACTGTAGTAATATTACTTTTCAAACTTACTGTTTCAATTCCCAAGCTTTACAACTTTTTCCCATCCTATTGCATTTTCTGAACAAAATGCGACTTTAGTCTTGTAACTTCTTTCTTGTAATATTACTACTTTTTTTCCTATTAAATATCTCTATTCTTCTTACTTTTTGTAGTGATGTTACTTCTTTTTCTGAACCTACTACAGCACTCAATATAACAACCCTTGACATCCTTCGCGGTTCCTCACATCCTTCAAATGTTGAAATGTTGACTAAACAAAGTACTTGAGTCTCTCTTCTTCACACCAATTGCTACTTTACTACTAGCCAGGATTTGGAACAGTCTTTGGGAGTGACAGAAGAGTACAAAAAAGTAAATAGGTGGGTTTTGGAGAAAATAGATGGATAACTTTCACCAAAAAACAACAACCCCGACGAAGTGAATCTCTAAATAGCAAGCCATGACAAAGTGAGGCTTTACTGTACTCAAAATGTTGTTCCTTCAGGTATTTTGACGTGTCACAGACATTACTCGGTTGTTTTCACGTAAATACAACATTAATGTAAACCAGAGTGCACAAGCACAAAGCTTTGATTCATCCGATGTGATGAGCAGGCTGTCAGTGTAATATAGCACAGAGCACATGTATGATTGAAGCCTCACTGAAAGCGGTGGCAAGAACAGAGGATGAGCATATGAAACCTGCCTCAGTGGGTGTCACATGATTACGTTTCTATAGGGTACTGCAGTCCCCACCACACCGACACTTTGATCCCACAATGGCTCCATCTCCTCCTTTTATCGAGACCACCGGCTGCTTTGGTGTAGCTGTCAATCTGTCACTCCGTTGTGGCGCTGGCCTCTGACCACGTCTATTTAATGAGATGTGGATGTCAGGACCTCGCATCTTTTCGCCTCCTAGCACCGATCACCCACTGTACCTGACTGTGATGGCTGCTAATCTCCCCTTTCTGTACTGCAGGCGAGCGTCATTTACAGAGTTAGATCAAAAGTGCCCCTGAGTAGCGATCATCAAACACCAAACAAATCCAACACTGCAGGGAATCCTATAGTACAGGGGTTTTTACAAGAAAACACTAAGAAATTCTCCGCGTTGACGTGAAACCTAACATGTCTGAGTTTGACTTTCTGTTGACGGCAACAGCGGTCGACTATCGGCGCAGATTTTCTGATTACTCTTGAAGTGCTGCTCGTCAAGTTGTCTTTGATCAAATAGATTTTTAATAGCATTTCTCATACCATGAAAAAATGGGTGATTGAAGTGAAGCTATAGCTATGCCTAGATTCCCCAAGCGTATTCGGGCCATGCTTGAATAGTTTAACCCCAAAAAATTATTAAAAGTTTTTTGAGAAAAAAGGTGTGTTTTTGAAGATGATAAATTTTTTTTTCCAGATAACATTTTTTGTTGTTGTTGAAGTTGTATTTGTTCTAGATAGGTCATAAAAGTAGCAGAAGACTGTTGGTGCGTTCAGAAATATGCCATGAGCGCACAGTTTTGGAAACTCAACACGTTGAATTTGCCGTTCAAAAATTCAGAGTGCACCAATAACAGAGTGCTAGTGTGCTCAGTCAGTACTCCAACTGGGGACACGGTGCGCCAGTGCATTGGGCAGTACTGTAGAAGATTGAAACGGTGCTAGCAGGATGCGAGGGTTGTGGCCTGACAGGAGAAGTAAATGTTGGCATTCACCACCATTCGTGTACCGTGGATACTTCTCAAGTTGGCACGTTATGAACTTTATTTTTGGGAGTTTGTGCTTTAGTGGTGCTTGGTCTAGGACTTTTCTTAAGGTGGTGGTTTTTAGGCTGGCTAACATTGATGTTAGCTAACTGTGTGGGTTAGAGAGTTGATAACTGCTGAGCCGGGTAGTTGTATTAGTAGTTGTCTTGCTAATACAACACACTGGTGTGTTCAGAAATGAATGGGAGCAGAGCGCACTTTGCCTCTCCGAACATACACACTCTCAGTGTAGTGCACGGACTTGAGTCTATATAGGCTTCAACAGGCTATAACATGAGATCCTTCTTTTGCATTGCTCATTTACGCTGGCAAAAAATGGCTATACGGATACTTATCCTTTACTTTCCCCCAAAATATGACTTTATTCTTGATTGCTTCTATAATTAGGATTTTTCTAGGAGAAAAAAATTCTCTTGAAAAGTTTAAATTCACTTTTACATTACAACTTTGTTCTTCAAGAATTAAGAGATTTCATGTCAAAGTGTGTTTTTTCCTCAAAATATGACGTCTTTCTTTTGGTTTGTTGTTGAAGAATAGGCCTCCTTTTTTCCCCACAAAAAAGTTGAGTTGGAAGGATTCCAACTTATGCTGTAAAAAAAAAAACTTCTTTGTTACATTATTCTGCCTTTTTTCCTTTATAAAAAGACGATTGTGTGGGATTCAGACTATTTTTCCATGAATAAAATTACTTATTTTTTGCTTCTTTTTATTGAACCCCCAATCCACAACACAAACACGCAAACATACACACAAAGTGTCATCACTTATTAGTTTTCTGTATTAGTATGGCACTCACACAGAATAAATCTTAAAATGAGAGTTTGGCGCTTTCCTAAAGAGGCAGCGACAAATCCAATATTCTGTGTCTACTGTGAATTTTCATCAGTCTTTTATCCACAAGCACAGTTTAAACATATAAAACTTTCACCACATACAAACACACGTCTTTATTTGAACACAATACTAGTGTTATTTTTAAATGCGCCTTTGTGCATGTAGATGTGATTTTATGGGGTGCAGCTCATTTGTAGATTGAAACAAATATCATTCATCGTCTGTATGTGGGAATGTGGGAAAAATGTTGTATTTTCGTGTCCCTCCCTCTAGATTTTACTGTATATGCTCGCTCCCTTAAATTTACAATCTCTCATGTTGTCATTCCTACACTACTTCTCCCCCCAATCCTCAGTGCTCTCAACAACCTGTCCTGTAACGCCACTCCTGGGGCACTTTTATATTTATCGCTTTTGGCCACGTTCCCCGGCAACATAAATAAGCTGAGAGGGAGAGAGAGTGAAACAATGAAGTACTCCGAAATTATGCCAGAATTGTTGTTCCACTTGAAGGCACGGAAAAGACAATGCGCTTCACTTTTATGCGCTATCGCGAGAAAGTCCATATAACGGTTAGTCTGGTTTCTGTTGACATTCCCCACTTCCTTCCTTGTTCTCCGTACTTCATTCTTAAGCAAAGCAGCATCAATTCTAATGAAATGATTAACAATAGTAATGAGATCATGACCTTTCTACATAGGCCTGGGATATTTCAGTACAGCCGGGGTTCAAGCGAGGCCGTTTATCTACCGTACGTCGTTTCCTTTGCGCTACGTGGCTGCACAAGACGTGCTGTCCCTCTAGCATCGGGGGTCTGTCTGATTTTTCTAGGAATTCTCGCGGCTAGGTCAACATCCTATCATTGAGACTGCATGCCTGCGCATTATACAGTGCACACTGCGCATGGTTCGTTGGCTGTAGTTTGGACTGGGATACACACATTTACACACTAATGAAAGTCAGAGCAATAACAGGAGCGGGATTCCATCTGTGTGTGAAACCCCATTTGCGCTGCCTATAAAAGGCATTGTTTTTCTGCCTTCTCTGCATGTTGCAGTTCAGTATAAATGACTCTGAAGTAGGCCTGGGCAATATAAACAGTATATTCAATATAAGGTATACATTTTGCCGAAGGTAGAGATTTGGACTCTACAGTCTTCCCGCTGTAGCGCATGGTGATGATGTTTACAATGGCCCCTTGTGCATGTCCTTGTGATCTTCAAGTAAATACTTGTTCTTAGCCAGTTGTACTGTTTTCATTTAAAATATCAGCAATATTTTTTTTTGCACTCTTTTGCACCAGAGAGTGATGACTTTTAATTTTGGTTTGAGATCTGCACAATATGTTATCCAAAGTAAATTTATTCTTTCATTGTTTTTTTTTGTTTTTTTACCCATTTACCGGTAGCTTCTATAAAGGACTATGCAAACCAGTAAGCAAATTATTTATTTAAAAAAAAAAACAATACTTGATTCTATACCGTGATATATACCGTTACCGTGAAGGGATGCAGTTTATACCGTGATATGAATTTTGGGTCGTATCGCCCAACCCTACTCTGAAGCAGATTGTGGGGCAAGAATGAGACCTGCGTGCAAGGGCATTTTGGTTTGTGAAGTTTTAACCCTTGATACTCACTTCCCCTGCCCCAATGTGTTGAAAGAAATTCTCACTGTCAGATGCTGCCGCCGATGTTTTCTAATTATCTGATTGCGGTATGCCATGTCAGTATGTAAATGTGCACACATTTGCGTCAGTATCCCGCTTCACTGGGTTTCTGTGCAAAAAGGCAAAGGCCGGGTTTGTCTCTTTTTACTGCTGTGGTGCGTTGATTTACAAATACATAACTAAATCTTTTTTTTAATAATTGTGGCACACATTTAGCTAACTGAATACCTCTTGGTCGATACGACATTTAACCTTATCTTTGTAAGGCATAGTGTTTTATTCTGCGCATACTAATTAGATAGCTAATAAAGTATCTGAGCTGCATCTCTACTGCACCTCCAGAGACTGAATGCGCTGACTCTGCACTCTCCCCGCTCATCAAGGCCCTCTGAATGACAATGATGATGTGGCAGTCAGGTTTGACCTCCAGAAAAAGCATCCTGGCGTTGACCATTGCTTTTGAGAGCCGCGTCCATAAAGAGGACAAGGTCGAGGTAGTCCATAAAGTCCAGGGCTAAGATGTGAGTTGATGATCAGAGCACAGACCTACTCATATCTAATCTGTCATGTTAGCCAGAGGACATGGATAAGACCAGCAGTTTATTGAGGCTTTCCTCAGTCGCTGAATTGGCCACCAGTATTTTACGTGGAAGGGCTCCAGTCGACAGCACTGGTTACAGACTGATGCGTAACCATGGTACCAACACACATTGATGCAAAGTGTTGCTGGGGGTGCTCCGTTTGACTGGTAGCACTGATGTTTCATCGATTATACAGCATATAATTAACTTAATGTCATAATCATGTATAATGCCTTACTCCGAAGTGTATTTCCTAAGAAAATAGCACAACTATGTGATTAAATCAAACGTAACAATGGCTGTTTATGTACAGTTTGCATAGTTTCCCTGTTTCTGAATGGGTTTCCACCTATTTTTCCCAAACATGGATTCTGCGTCCACCAATCTATGCAATTCAATTAACACAGTTCAGACAGTCTAATGCAGGGATGGCAAAATGTGGTCCTCGAAGGCCGGAGTCCTGCAGATTTTAGAGGTTTCCCTACTCGAGCTGCAGCTGATTCCAATTAACAGGATCGTTATCAGTCTTATGCGGAGCTTGCTGATGAGCTGATCTTGAATCAGCTGTGTTGAAGAAGGGAAATATCCAAGACCTGCAGGACACCGGTCCTCGAGGACCGGATCTCGCCATCCCTGGTCTAATGACTGCAGGAGCTGAGACTGAAAAGCAGGGCGATGACAGTGTAGTCAAACTGTAAACATCTTCACATTTACTAAGGATAATCCTATCCTTCTTGCTTGGTATCATGATTGACATGTATGTAGATCACCCAGTGACTTTTATAAGCAATGTCAGGCAATGAAAGAGTAATCAAACTATCAATTATATTTACTTGCTAGGCACTACATGCTACTACTGTAAACATTAACAGATTCCGAGGATCAAACTTGTTCCTGAGAATGGTAATTAACATGCAGATTGCCAATGACTTCATGAAAAGTGACTAAATAGGCAGCTAATGACTGTACAATCCAACTATAAATTACATTCTTTCAATGGCATATACTTGCCAGACGATATGTGCTACTGTAAATGAGTCAACAGGTCCTGAGGATAATCCTTGTTGCTTGGTATGATTGTTGACATGTGGCTTGTTTAATTACAGTGACTAAATATCCAGCCAATGAGGATACAGTCCAACCATAAATTAAATTTTACTGCAGTGCAAGCATGTTTCCAGGTCCTGTGGGTAAATTATTTTTGCTGGGTTTAAATGTACATCGCCCTATAACTCCACAAACGGTAACAGTCTACTTGCCAGACAGGTGCTACTGGAAACATTACAGGTCCCGAGGGTATTACTTGCTTTGTGTAATAAGTGACATGAAATTCGCCCAGTGACAGCATGGCTGTATATGGCGACCCCTGCTTTACAATGGCTGATAAAAGCATACCGAACTAAACCATATTGGTTATTTATTATTACTTATTTTGGTACCCTTGACAACTTTTGCATATGGAAAAGCAAACAAACTGTGTATTCTTCCAAACTGAACTGTAAGACATTTTTCTGATAGAACAAATAAATCAAGTACTTCCTATTCAATGAAAAGCAGACCCAAGGGCAAAAAGATCTTGGATTATGTCATATATAACAAGCATGTTTCCAATGCACATTTGTATAGAAATTTTCCACACAGTGATTTAGTGCACATTGCTGGTTTTGACATCAGCTATCTCTATG
This sequence comes from Vanacampus margaritifer, assembly GCF_051991255.1. Taxonomy (NCBI): domain Eukaryota; kingdom Metazoa; phylum Chordata; class Actinopteri; order Syngnathiformes; family Syngnathidae; genus Vanacampus; species Vanacampus margaritifer. The sequence goes on from NC_135445.1 coordinate 12,074,551, forward strand.
ATTTGTTTCTAACAGGTCTTCCCACCCCTTCCTAATGAGGCTGAGATTGCGCACACCAAAAAGCTCTTCCGACGCAAGAGGAACGACCGACGGTAATGACGCATGAAGTCCACACACACTCCTGGGAAGGTTTTAATGCGATGAAGTCAGATGTCAGGCAGCCAATCCTTTGGCCTTAACAGCTCTCGTCTGCCAAACAGCGTCCACTCAGGAATGCAGACTGCAGACAAATAATAAAATAGACACATTTAAGGTTTTTTTTTAATGTGAAGACATGTTTCATTTTGATTCAGTTCTGTAAGTTTGTGCTGGCACGTCTGCTCTTTTTGTATACACAATGAAATCTGATTTGTGATTTCATTGAAACGAGCTTCTTGAGAGCGGAGGACGGGCCGGTGGGAACATGATTCTTTTGCTGCCTGCCCTGATGTCACTGGAAAATTGTTCTTGGGTTGCTAAGCAACCGGGAAAGGGAAAATATTTGTGTTGTATTTTTGGTAAGACAAATGAAATTTAGGTAAGTACCAAATGGACAACGCAAAGCACAGCAAATAATTGGCACTGTTCAGAACTATTGTGTTCATGGCAATGTTTTTGTACATCGGCTGAAAAATATAGGAGGAAAATAACAGAAACTTAATATTTACAACCACACTGGTATCCATGTTTTTATGCGTATGGTGTGCAGCTGCCTCCAAGAACTGTTTGTTTTTATTGTCTTATTTTTTGATTAACACATTGACTCATTAGCATAGTCCTAACTGTCAAGACACTTATGTCAGATCTTCTGGCTAGGAATCTTGGTTGAAAATAAGAGTCAGATCACTCTGTTTTGCAGACTCGTGTCAAAGCATACTAGGCTAATTTATAGTGAAAAAGTACTTAAACCACACAAAACTAAAGCCTTTTCTGCAAGTTTGAGTCATAGCCAGGGAAAAATATAGTCTAGAAACTACGGGGGAACCTCTGAGGTGGAATGCCCTCAATTTGTAATTCAAACCAAAGCTTTTGGGAACATTTTGTTTTGAAAATTACACAAGTTTCAACAGACATGAGCAAATGTTTTCTGATGGTATCAAAACAAGTTATGGATGATGGCGGAAGAAAAATGTAGCTGTAGCATAGCAATGAAAGCGATCTACAGTACGCATCTGTCCTGGCTGCTTAGTACAATATGGCTAAACAGACAAAAGTAATTAAAATAGTAGCAGTGGGTCAGTTGTTGTTTAACCACTTCAGACCCATAGATGGTTGCAGTGGACATGTAATAGCCTCGTGTCTAAACCTATAAAACACATAATTTGGATTATGTCGACACTTCTGGTTCATGAACTAACCAATCACAATCGCAAGTTGATTTGCGTGATGTTCATGTTAAACAATTTGCATATAAGCTTGGTAAGTTTACAACACGCTACAGCCATATTATCCTGGCGTCCACTATAACAACTAAAACATGAGATGCCCCCCCCCCCCCCTCCCAAAAAAAATCCATGTTCTTATGTGGGAAAAGTCAAAATCAGCGCACACAAAAATAATAATAATTTGCCCAGCAGAAAAAATGCGTGTCTGAAGGGGCTACTCTCTGAACCCAGTTTAACCAGTTAAGAATTTTTAGAAATGGAACCCGGAAAGTATATAACACTCGTCAAAGTTAATTATACAAATTATTGTCTTTATGTTTTAATTTTTTATGTTTATGTTTTTGAACAATTTTTTATGCTTTTATGAAAAAGAACGGCAAAATGCGAAACTCCAGAATTCTTACACTTACTGTACGTGTGTCTATCAATGACAAACTTAAGGGCAAGTAGGCAATGTATAGTCTAAGTTTTTGTTTAACAATTTATTTTTATGTTTGCATATAATCTAAGATGTTAAAAAGTGAAGTAACAATTTTATTGTTGCGGTTAACTTCGTTTGGCACTTGTATGATAATAATAATGATCAATTTGACGGTACTTCTAACATTGCCTTGATGGTAAATAAAGATTTTATGTTGGTGGCCATTTGTTCCTGGCACGGACACTTTCCATTTCCATGATTTCCTCTTCGGGGGAAATGTATTCCAGATCCAAACAAATCAGTTTGACAAGCGTCAACAACAACCTTAGAGGTTTCACTGTGGTGTTTCTTTGCTTCTCGAAGAATCACCCTCTGCAGGTCATTTGAGATAATGCAAGTGTTAATGACTCCCTCTACATGTTGTGCAGTGTGCAGTCTAAAAGAAATGGTGAATAGGCGTTTTGTTAAAATGTATATGATAAAAAATACACACAGGAGCAACCTGTAACAAAGTTAAATAGCAAGCGTACCATAAGGCGCAACACTGTCTCGTAAGAGGAGTGAAGGGAAGGCACTACATGTGTTTCTACTTTAGAAGGCACGTCAAGCAGGGCTGAAATTAGTTGTGATTTACTGGAATGTGCTGCTTGCAGAGAAAGGGGCAAGGTAAGACTCAATATGCTCCTTTCCCGACTCTTTAAACATATTTCTTTGTTGTGTTGCCTTTGCATATCTGCACTCGTCTTTGCATGATTTTTTTTGTTCTTCCATTGCGAAGATGCATTAAGAAGTTTTCTGTACTTTAAATCACCAATAGGCAGGTGTCTGTCTTCAAGATCCTGTAACATATAATAAGCCTCTTTTACACCGAGATGTTGTCAGGTTGCCCCTTCAGATGTATCTGCATGTGCCTTTTACACACAACCCAGCAAAGGATATTGCAACAATTGTTTTGTGCTTTCACACACCATCTCACTATTACAGAATTACATGTCAACAGCCCGATTGTCTAGTGTCACGGATAGGGATGGGCACCGAGTCCCAAGTACTAAATTGGCCCCGGGCCTGAATTATTAAAGATTGGAGTATCGTTAAGCGCCGCCTTTAGCTGTTCTCTTACTAGTCCAGAAGAAATTAGTCAAATTAATTTAGACTTCGTTCTCCATATTTTGTGTATGTGCCTTTCATACAGACCAGCGCCACTGAAAAAAGACAGTCAGTGTGAAAGGGGGCTTTACACACTAGCATCATCCCACCTCTGGATCAAACAGTGACTCAGGGGGAAAAAACAGCAAATTGTTGCTTTTTACTAGTGGCATATGAGAAACCTTTACACACAGTTGTATTCCAGTCTGGCTCTGATAAAACCAGCAAGTGGGGAAAATCCCGCTTGGCCTATTCTGTGCCTATGCCAATTATACAGAACAGTGACACAGAGAAAAAAAGCGGAAAAATGTTTGTCATTTACAGGCAGTGGGAAAGGGGCTTTACACTAGGCGTTGTCTGGCCTCTTTTACAGCTCGGATACTACCCCCAAAGGTGGAAAATTTGACTCCGTCCCCCAATTCTGTGTTGGTTCCGTTTACACAAGACAGCGACAGAGAGAGAAAAAATACAGATAATTGCATGCTTTACTGGCTTTTAAGGTGGAAATTTAAAAGTCAACTTCATTCCCCTCCATTCTGTGTCAGTGCTGTTTCATTGAACAGCGACAGAATAAAAGCAGGAAAATGATACCTTTCACAAGTCGTGTGAAATGAGCTGAAAACATATGCGGCCTTACGGCTCTGATAGTTAGGACAAAGCTATGTTGACTTTGTACTCCCCATTCTGTGCCTGTGCACTTCATGCAGAATAGTGACACAGAATAAAAGTGGGAATTAAATGTCTACTTTTCCAGGGTGTCTGAAATAGGCTGACAACTTTTATGGTACTTATTCATGTACAGTATCAGAAACGAATTATGATTATCAAGTTCATTTATGTTTTGGACAATGTCATCTTGATAATCTCAGCTAAGATCCTCTAACATTGAGGCCGAACCACTAAGGCTGAGTAAGGCAATCCTCACACTCCATTAAAGGACAGTGTGTAGTGGTCAGTTTGAAGCTATGCGTTTTATTATTGACTGTCTGCCTGCAACGCTCCCGTCGCCCTACTCCATCCACCCAGGCCAATCAATTTGTCTGGGTCAACCAATGGTAACCAATAAAGCAGCAACCCTGATTGATCACCAATATCCCACGGGCATATAGCCATGATTCAATTCATCTCTTCAGTCACCATGGCAACCCTACTTCACCTAGTTCTCTGCATGTTGTTCATATGACATAGTTATCAACCTGTAGTTTTGTTTGTCCTCTCTTTGCTTCCTTGCTTGCCTCCTACAAAAAATACTCCTTTTTTCAAATTATCCTTCACACTTAATGCACTCCTCATCTATGCATCTCTCCATCCTTCCATTCACCCAAACTGTGGCGCACCCCTTCCTCTCCTGCTTCTAGAACAATAGATCACAGCGACCGATTAACCATACTTCTGCCTACCGGCCCTGGGGGGACACGGCACGTCTACGCCAGGTTAGTCTTGGTACAGGGGACACAAAATAATGCAGTAAAAAGCACGCATCATCATCTTTTAACATCTCTCTTTTGTTTTTGAATTAAAACATTTGTTGCTTTTCAGATAAAATATTACATTCTAATTTGGCGTTGCATGTTTTTCATTGGACAGTGACAACAAATGCTTTTTCATATATCCTGACTGAAACCTCCCACTGGAAGACTGATCAAACATTGGTAAATTTTCAAAACACAATAGTGACGTGTTTTGAAAATGTTAGCCTTTACATGCAAACCACTGTCTTTTACAAGAGACCATTTTTGACTGAAAACTGATAAAGACAGTGGAGTTTGGTCATTTGTTTACATGACAATGACTCTTGAGCCTGAAAACGTGAAATAAGCGTGGAGACGAAAAAGTTTGAGAAATTATTAGCATGTCTCTGTAAATGCTGAAAATTGTATAATAATAATAATAAGTCTATCATAATCCTTAATTTTGATCAGCATTGTCAGAGTGTTCATCATTTAACATTTTCCGAAGAGGATTTGTTGCTCAGTATACATTTAGTTTAACTTTGACTAAATTGGTTATCTCTATTATTTAATGCTGAATTTTGGAGGGAAAAAAAAACTGAGACGTCTTGTGGATGTTTTTTAAAGCAATAGCATTTCCATGTTAAAAACAGTAGTAATGTGTAAAAAACATATTTTTTCCTTTAGGAAGTAACATAGCCAACTAACTACACAGACAAACCAACAAGCACAGTTATGATGGCAAGTATCTGATGGGGATGTTAGGTTTAGCTGGATTACGTAAAACGACGGAACCGATTTTTATAAAAATATAAAGGTTGGACTTCGGCCAATAAACCAAAGGTCCCGTAAAGTTTGGCTTCAGTTCAGTTCACGCTTGTGGGGAAAAAAAGGCTAACTTTTGCTATGTTCTTTGTGAATAATGCATACATCTTAATGGCATTCATGCATTCGAGTTTCCAATTTGGTACTGATCCAATTTAGGATTGTTGTGGGGCTTGGAGGAGGTCTTTTTATCTTGATGAGCTGCAGCAAAAAAACAAAAAAACATCAGTGTAGACAACATCAAACAAGTTAATTATGATGACTACAAGGATGCTACAAAACGCATTATGCAGAAAATACTTCTATTTAATTAGTTGATGGCTTCAGAGACAACTGAGTTTGCGTGTAGGCGACTTTGAAAGCTCATCAGCGGCCTCAGTTGTTACGTTTTCATCGCAAATTCCCCGTCGGTGATGTGACTGATGGACGGTCAGCGCGAGCAACCCCGCCACCGAGCTCTGCCGTCATTAAATATTATTAACGTTTTATTACCGTCTCATTTTCACCCCCTTGCCTGCGGCGCTTTAGGGAAAGGTTTACGAGATGTGAGCCTCTACTAACAGCTGTCGTAAAGATCAAATTAATCATTAGCGTGAGCGAGATACTGTCCTGCTCAACTTTCACGATGTCTCCTATGAGCGGCACGTGGCTCCACGATAGATTCTAATACCTCGACCTCTTTAGTCCCATTAAACACGATTTTGCCATTTCTGTCGGTCAGCATTAAGACTGATTGGGATTAGTCACGTAAAACCCCGGTGGAAATATCGTGGCCTTGAAAAGCGGCTTTGCAGCCGTCTCTTCATTGAAGGAGGTGAAGAAAAGCACGGCCGCCCTCCACTCAGCTTAACGAACATCAGTCTCAGAAAGATATTGAATATTTGAGGCAGTTGTTTGCTCACCACCAGATGAACTGTCTCCCAACCTCCCCGGGAGAGTGGAGCCGAGGTGCCAGAAAGGACGCACACCCAATGAACGCATACAAAGCGGCCTATAAATATAATGCATTTGCATTTACTTGGGCTGGCGCTTTTATGAAGAGGAGAAATACTTTAAAGTAAGCAAATTTCTGAAACACAAGTCTGTTTGATGTCTGATAAGGAAGTTAAGCTCTCCTTTGAATATTCACCTCCTTACCTTTTAGACTTTTCGTTCCTTATAGCAGGCTTTTCAGTTAAAAATAGAGTACATAGTGCCCTCAGTTCATGATGGAGGTTCTTTTGGTGGCAGCCGACTGTACATAGTATATTACCATTACCAGTTATTGCATTACATTATCTCCCCCCCCCCCCCAATCATGTGGGTTTCGTTCCTGATAAATACACAGGTCAACTATTCCTTAGGCATGTTTTTATTATCCCGGAGAGCCACACCCACTTTCTTAAAAAAAAGAAAGTGGGTCTGGATAGCTTCCCCTTACGTTGCCACTCACAAAGGCCACCTAACTTGAATACATTGCTTTCTCTTTCAAGTTATTTTCTGTCTCTATGGCAAAAATGCCACAGTTAATACTGGGAGAAGCGCTACATACACATTTCAACGGTAAGAATGCGCAGAATGTCGACTATTTGTTTCGCAACTATGGCAACAACACTACGTCAAAATACATAGGAAGTGGCCAGAAGACGTAATTTCCGCTCTCCGCTTATTGGTTCTTTCCACTGTCTGATTAGGTTTGCCCTGCCTCATAAATGCACTTGATTATGACTTTGTCCAGACTCAGTCTGGTTACCAGGCAATGTTTTTTACATGTTTTTTTTTAAAGGCTTTAAATACTCAAATAATATATATATATATTTATTTTATTTTATTTTTTACTGTTTAAACGCATATAAGAGATTGAGAGAAAGCTGCTTTCTGCAATGTTTAATATTAATATAATGTTTATTAGTTTTCAACGAAAGCTAAGCTGTGCAGACGATTTACAGATTTTGTTCTTTGTTGATTATTATCATCATCATCATCTTCTTCTTCTTTAAGTAAGTGGTGTGCTACCATCTAAGACTAAGAATAGAATTTCACCCTAAATAGACGAGATTTAGAACAACATTAAAACATATTAAAAACATGTCCAAAAAAAAGTCTGCGAAATAGCACGACTGTGAACCCTTAACTCACATTTTTTTATTAACTGTATATGTTAGTCTTAAAGAAACACAACAGATTTGTGTCTTTATTTTAATTAATATGATTCCAAAAGCCCATTTGATAAATTCACCTTTCCATACCCCCATAGAGGCTGGCCAATCACAGCACAGAACAGTGTTCTAATGCAGTTTTTTGTTAAATGATGTGTTTGGGGAACCTGCGATATAAACCTCGATAAAGCTACAGTATGTGGTTGTCCGCATTGCCAAGTTGAATTTGTCAAAACTCAGTAAACACCTGTTTCTGCTCCACTTTACTTGCATTGTCAGTAAAATGTTACACGTTTCAGCCAAGCGGTTAGTATGTGTGCCTCAGACAGGAGATTCAGGTTTGAATTTCCTACTCAGTTTACATATTCTTCCCGTGCTTGCTTGTGGTTTCTCCAGGTACTCCGGCTTGCTCCCATATTCCAATAGCAAGTGTTAAGTTAGTTAGACCCTAAAATTTTTCATGGGTGTGAATGTGATTGTGCTTGTCTATATGTGCTCTCTGATTGGCTGGCGAGCAATCCGGGTGTACCATGCCTCTTGCCCAAAGCCAGCTGGGATAAGCTCCAGCACACCAACAACTGAACTATCTAAAAGGGTTGCATAATGCTTAATAAGTCTTTTATTAAGTTGAACATTTTCTGGTTTTCTTTTGCAAGGAATCTAGCTTCTATTAATTTTTTCTTTTTGGTTGCATTTTTCTCAAGGTACTAAAAGCGCGGATTCATTGATCGTGTAACACCGTCTGTAAAGTTCCACGGCCTTCTGTGTTGTTCATCATCAGTACAGCCTCCCACAAGGGTGCATTATCTCTTTTTAAAAGGCAATTTCAAACAAGCCTCTTATGTTGAGTATTTGACTGGCTCAAGTCAGACTGAGACCAGCTTTGTTCCTTTTCATATGAGTTTAACCAAAACAAAAATTAAAGTAATTTAATATATAATATAAGTTTTAATTCTCTATTGTTGTAAGTTTTTTCTATAATGTGGATTGGTCTGGAATGCTTCCCCCTTGATCAACGTTGCTCTATCAGTAATAGCTTTATTTTGATTCCTTACGTTTTGGTTGAACCCAAAAAGCAACAAAGCTGCTCTCAGTCCAACTCGAGACATTCAACTACTCGCTCAACACAAAATTGGGTTTCTTCAAATTGCCTTAAAGAAGAGAAACACACACTAAAGCAAAACACAGCCTTGTGGGAGGCTATGAAGAGCAACAAGGAAGGCTGTGGAACTTTACAAAGGTTGTTTCGAGATCAATGTCTGGGCCGTTGCTTCTGTCCCACCTCCTTGGCTACTACAAGTACTAACTACTATTGTATTAGTCTTCGCAAAAAGTAAATTCATTAAACTTAACATAGAAAAAATAATTCTCTTTCCACCAATTAGTGTCAAGCTTCATACCAACACTGTGACTCCAAAAACTGAAAAGATGTGATGGTTAACATCAGGATTTTGTGACCTCTCCCAAGTGAAATACAAAGAAAAATGTGTACATTTTTGGTTTAAGCCATCAAGGCCATCTAATTAATATCAAGCATATTTTTTTCAAAGTCAGACTTGATCTTAAGCAAAATAGAAGTGGTAGAGTGACACCAATAGCTGGTTGTTTGTTCACGCTTAGGCTGAGGTAGATAATAGGTTAGCTTCTTGGTGCCGGCGTGGTTAATCTCCCTAACCATATGTCAGTCGCTTGTCAAAGCACACAGAGTGCACAGCAGTAGGACAGAACTATGCGGGACAAGAAACCTCACCGTGCATCCACATGTAAGCAGCGTTACTTAATGTAAATGTTGGGATAGTGGTGGTTTAGGGGTAGTTGATGTCGTGATGCTCCATCACAACCAAGCTAACCATAACCGTATCTCCCATTCCAGGAGGCAACAGCGGGCTCAGGGAGGAGGTAAGAACCAGTCTCCATCACCGCAACACCAGTGGGATCAGCAGTCACCCAGCCCAACGGAAGCAGGAGACAACAAAAACAACAGTTGGTCGCCTCGCCAGTATCAAGGCGGACATGTACAACGACAGGGCGCACCTGTGCACGGATACAGTCAGAACCGACGCTGGCACCCAAATCAGAAAGGTCCAGGACAGCAGAACCCTGCTGGTGTTGATAGAGGACAACCTCTGAGAGCAACCAAAGAGACAGAGAATGTAAAAGTGACAAGCGACAAGCACACACGACAGATGGAGGAGCTTTGGGACTGCAAGAGTCCCGCTGACTCTCCTAAGGCTGAGTCAGACGCAAACGCCTTGTCAGACGTGACAGCCGGCAAAGAAAGCCCCGGCTCCTCGGGCCAGCACTCGTCCAGGGAGCCCCAAATCAGCTTGCTGCAGTCGTCCAAGGAGAGGCTGCAGAGGAGACTAAAGGACAAGGTTCGAGAAAGCTGCTTACTTTATGTCCTTCACTATTAAGCCAGTCAAGACTATGTGCGTGTGTGGATGTTTGCAGGCTACTTTCATCTTTATCACACACACACACACACACACACACACACACACCTCAGTGCTTTAGTCATTTATCCATTTTTTTTATTTGACTCAACTGTTGCGTGACTCAGCTGTGTTCTCTGATGCTTGGCTGCTCAGAGCTGACAGCAAAGCCACGATTCATGAACATTAATCTTCAGTGACACCCCTTGAGCCACTGCTTTACACAATTTACCTTATAATCATAGATTTTAATCATGTATATATATATATATATATAAATATATATATGCAGTATACACACACACACACACACACACACACACACACACACACACACACACATACATACAGTGCTGCTCAAAGGTTTGTGAACCTCTTGAACAATTTGGACTTTCCACTTGTCTCAACCCCTTTGTTCAATCTGAACCATTACATTTTATATGAAATAACAGGTGTAGGTTTATCAATTTAATGAATGAAATGTGTAGTCAAAACTTAATTTTAAAAAGTTTTTGGTCAATTAATGTAATTGCAAAAGTAAGTGAACCCTGAGCTGCATTGCTTAAAACAAGCAGTCAAGTAGATCAGGTAGAACAAATTGGTAGCAAAGCTAACCACTGAAATGGACCAATGAAATGAGAGGTTTAGCAAAGAAATTGTGCATCATTGACTGAAACAGAGACAAAACCACATCACTTTAGTCTTACCCAGGTAAACCCATACAGGCCAGTCATGCTGAGAGGAAAATAAATCTCAGGGGACCTCTCAGGAAGTGGGTAGTGACAGCACCTCTGTCTGGGGAAAGCTAAAAAGTAATCTAAAAAAAATTAGCTTCATCATTCCACTGTGAAGCAGATAATCTGCAACTAGAGAACACTGAAAATTACTACAATCCTGCCTAGAAGTGGACGACCTTCTAAAATATCAGAAAGAACCACAAGAAAATTGATAATTCAGATAAAAAGGCAACTCGAACATCACATCAAGGGATTTGCAGACCTCTTTTGCTGCATCTGGGACACGTGCATGCTTCAACAATCAGAAGAAAGGTAAATCGACAAGGCTTTCATGGAAGGCTTGCTAGGTAGAAGCCTCTGCTCACAAAAAAGATCAATGCTGCCCATCTCAACTTTGCCAGCGAGCACCTGGACAACACTGAAGCTTTTTGGAAGTCCCTTCTGTTGGTCACAACTTAAAACAGTCATGTTTGGTAAAAAGTCAACACTGCATACCAGCAAAAGAACCTTCACCCTAGAGTGAAGCATGGGGGTGAGAATGTTAAATTCTGGGCTGGCTTTTCATCCTCAGGACCTGGACAACTCCACATAATCATGAATTCAGAGGAATATTGTGAAATCCTGGATCATAACCTGAAGCCGTTCTTTGTGAAGTTACAGCCTGGTAGAAGATGGATCATGCAACATGACAATAATCCAAAGTATTCCAGCAATACAACCAAGTAGTGGCTGAAGAACAATAAGATTAATGTTCTGGGTGTGCCCAGTCAAAATCCTGACTTAAATTCTTGAAGCGGGCAGTTTATGCTAGACGCCCATCCAACGTCTCTCAACTGGCTACATTTTGCCAGGAAGAGTGGCAAAAATCCCCCCAAAGTACAGTATATGTGAAAGACTGATTAATCACTAAAGAAAGTGTTTGGATGAAGTTCTCATTGCAAAAGGAGGTGCAATGTCCGATTAAGTGAGAGGTTCACATACTTTTGCACCCATCATGAAACCCATGAGTTTTTCTTAAATCAACAACATTATTTTCAATGTCAGCATTGTAGATTTGGGTATGACTAAACGTTTAATAAGATTATTTTAATATTTTATACAAAAAATCTGACCATAGTTTTTCTGGCTACTTCCCATATTCCATAAACATTCATGGTAGCTTCCTTGAAAAACTCAAAACTGTCCATAGGTGTGAATGTGGATGTCAATGCTTGTAACCGACCAATCTGGGTGCAGATAATAAGAGTTACTCAGCTCTTATCTTTCCCCAGGAGGAGGCGCTGACGGAGATGTCGAGTGGACCCAGTATGGACCGCCTGCTGGGGTTGCTCAACAGCATGAGGAGCAACAGCAGCGGTGTTGAAGAGCAGCTGGCCTCCTTCATGGAGGAGGCACAGAGCTCTGCGCGCTCCGAGGAAACTCTAACCCAAGTTGTTGGCACCATCTACGACAAGGCCATGTCGGACCGGAGTTTCGCCGCCACCGCCGCCAAGCTCTGTGACAAAATGGCGCTCTTTATGGTGGACGGGACCAAGTTCAGGTCCCTGCTTCTCAACTTGCTGCAGGTAATCCTCAGCTGCTTTCTCTCAGAGAGCCCGTTAAAGTGCCGCATAACAAAGATCCAGCATTTATCAGTGTGTAAGCGTTTTACATAAATGTCGGCATTATTTGCATCGTTGTCTACTGTAGTGTGACATAAAAAACATGTTAATTTCTTTCGCGACAAGGTGGGAGAAGGGAGTTTCAGACACCTGTCCCACCTTTTCAGTATCCCCATAAACACAGGCACCGCTTTCACCGCCGTTACGACTAATACTTTACCTCCGAAAGGAGAGTGTTTATACAGAACAACTGCCTGTGACATTTCTATAACCAGTTTCACACAGTCGATTCATCATATACTTCAGAAAGAAATGTCCGCAATGTTTAGTCATTCATGTGTTAAATGATATTTTATATATCAAAAGTACTAAAAGCACCAATACTCAGTCTTCGTGAGTGCTCAAAGCGTGAATACTCATACTGACATCGGTCTGAAAAAAGTGGTAATGAACATCCCTAGTTAACTGTGTGCGTTCACACAGAGACACAGCATTATTAGCCCCAGTGTCTTGTGTAATGTACTGTATATAAACATGGTAGTTAATTTCACACAACAACACAACATCCCACAATCAGATAATTAATAGATGTCTGCTCTAGTGTCTTGTGACATTCCCTTACACATCCCAACTGTTACTACACTGATGATACTCAGATGATGAAATATTCTTTATCCCTCATTTCTTGTCAGTGCTATTTGTCCAGAACAGTAACTCAGAAAAAAACTAAACAAAAAAGGTAAGTTTTACAGGCTTTGTAAAAGAGGCTGTTAATACAAAAAAATTGCAAAAATGTTACATCCTCTTTGATTCCGCAAAATTTCTGCATCTCAGCCATAACAAAAAGACCCAGAAAGGATCTCCTTAAGCCTCTTTTTTTTTACACATAATCTAATGGTGGTGGAATACGGCTGCAACTGGGTGTACTTTCATACAGTTAAACAGCATTCCACAGTTAGATAATAAAATGGCATCCACGCTAGCATCTGGTAGCATGCAAGAAACAATTAATCAACTCTCGATTTCACAGTCAACCAAATTCTTAACGGTTATTGAAGCGCTTAGTAAGGCCATATCTTAGAAAAGCATGATCTGTGCCTTCATGCATTGACATTAAGACTTCAACATCGTTGCGTGGCTCAGCATAAAGGGACAGTAACATGACAAATCACCTCTTTGGATCTTTTAGCCATGTTAAGATACTAATTCCTCACCAAAAACATCACCAAAGTGGTGTTTTCCTCCATTCACCCCTCTATGAGAAATTTTTGGTCATTCTGTTCTCCAGGCACCAGCCCCTCGCAACTCGAGAAAACAAGCGGGTGCTCACTCTATGATGTCATTAGGTGAGGCCGACAACAACAAAAAAACTTTCAAAAATATATAAGTTACTTTCATATACTGATAAAATGTCTTTACCCATCTCGAAATGGGAGACAGACTTGTCTATAGCACCGGAATCTGACTTTTGGATTCAAGTTTGTGAAAACGCATTTAAAATGACAAAACAAACAAATTTACAACTTATCCAATATAAAATTATTCACAGAACATACATTACTCAATATATGATGAAGAAAATGGGACTCTCAGACTCCGACATTTGTCTCCAATGTTTACAAAACACTACAGACACTTATGTTCATGCTTTATGGTTATGTACTCCGGTTATGTATTTCTGGACTAAAGTCTTAGAAAAAGTTTCCGCTATTTTGGACTGTAGGATACCTTTATCTCCAAACTTGTGTTTGCTAGGTGACCTAACAACAACTGACTTACCACATAAACAATTTCAATCTACACTTGTAGCCCTTACTATCGCTAAAAAAACAATTCTTGTTAACTGGAAAAATAAACAAACTCTGAATATCGACCAATAGTCTAACCTCCTCATAAATCACATTTTAATGGAAAAAATATCTGCCTCAAATAAAAACCAAATATCAAAATTTATAGAAACATGGTCTATGTATATAGAATTTTTAACCTAATTCTTGTTACTTAATTCTGTCTGTTAGCGAGAGCCACTATATCGTGATAACTTACATTGATGTTTCTGTATTTGGTAATTCATTATTATATTATATTATTAGTATGGGATATTTTTTAATAGGCTTTAGGTGAACTGATGAATACACACACGCTCGCACGCACGCACTCACACACACACGCACATACACATACTCACCCACATACAAAAAAAAAATATATATATATATATATATATATATATATATATATATGTGTGTATAAAAAATCAAAATTATTATTATAATTTTTTTTAATAAAAAAAAAAAAAAAGGAGAGCAATGATGATGTCAAATCGAATGAACAATACTGAGCTTTCCTGAGAAAAAAAAAAAGGTGAGGCCGCCTCTGCGGACTAAACACACGCCCACTTTCTCTGAGACCTCCATGCTCGCAGGATAGTGATAAAAGTAGGCTTTTATCAGTAATCATTCTCTCCAAATGAATTCAAAACAGTCATTATCCTACACATTTACGATGGTCCCGCCCGGTTTCGCGTCCCACTCAGGGATCTTCACCCCCCCCCCCCTCTCTCTCTCTCTCTTCTACTCTGTCCTCCACTACTATTTCTTGTGGCAAGGTGATATTTTGTTTCAAACGTTTCTATTTATTTAACTGGCTAGCGTGGCCATTCAGAGGAGAGCTCGAACCTAGCGCTCCAGAGTTTTGTGGGCGGTGCACGCAGCAGCCGGCTCGGACAAGAGGGGCGCAGCAACCACACGGGGAGAGGCGGGGTTTTACTGAACCGGGCGTTTTACGTCCGAGTTACAAAAATAGCCAGCAAAATACCTAATATTTCATAAAAATATTACATCGCCATGGTGTCAAAGGTAAGATTTAATCATTATATGCCTATAGTTAACTGTGGATGGGCTTAAAATACCGTAATATAATACCTTTAAAGCAATAAAAACGTAAGAATGGCTCTCAAAACTAAACCAAAGGCAAGGGATTGAAATTCCTTAATGTGTCTAGCACAATTTGGCATCCTGAAGACAATTCCAACATGATTTTCAAAGAAACACAAAAAGTGCACGCTAGGTGCTGAAAATATGTTTAAAAACAAAAAAATAATTAGAGCGCAATGGGAGTAAGTGGAAGGCGACTTGCCGTGGAGACATTTGGACCCTTAAATGTCACATGAAGACAGCGTGGACATGTTCGTCTCAGTCGACCACCTTAGGACACTTTAGTGCCCTGGGTGTCTTGTCCGACTCGCTGGAGCTGAGAGAGGAGAGCGTTGATGGGCTGGAGAGACCGAGGGAGGAGTGGTGGACTTGTATTGAGGCAGTGGCCCGTGATGTCGCGGGTGAGGAGAGACGATCGCATGGGGAAGCACAGAGATCATGAGGGCTGAGGAAGGCCACCGGGGAACAGCTAAGATGGTACTTTCTTTGAAGAAGCCACGAGAGCGCAACTTTGAAAGTTAACGCTTGAATAGGAGGGGAAGGAAGGGTGAGGGTGAACGTTGATGGCTGTATCTTTAACCAGGGATTCACTCCAGCAAATCTTACTGGGATTTGATTAGTTCATTGTTAAGCATTAGGTGAATTATGTGATTGGCTGGAAACCAGTCCAGGGTCTAGCCTGCCTTTTGCCACAAGTCAGCTGAGATAGGCAAATGGGGTGCATACATTCTAAATAGTTATTTAACACCAACTAAACAGGCTTCCTTTGGCAACGTGTTTCAGAAAGAGCACAAAAAAGTGAATAGATGACTTTTTCGTCAAATAACTGGGATACGTTTCACCAAAAAAAAAAGAGCAAATTGGTGGATACCTGACTAGTGAACCACAAATATTTGAGGAAATACTGTACTTCATTTCCATTATTTTAATTTTCTTGTCCTCCTCCTGACATTTTGCTTCATAGCACTGTAAATGTCACACAAGGATTCACGAAGGCCCTCCCTAATGGTATTATTTCAAGGTTCACCTATGTGTCAATGCGGGCGACAATTATCACGTGACCATTCTGCTCATTAGTAGCCAAGACGTCGATTGGTGCGTGTTCATCTTTAAGAGAGCTCGGCCTTTTCCAACCAACTTTATCACCTCTGCTTGACTCCTTTGCCGTACTCTTGCAGGTTATTCAAGAAAAATGTCAGATGTCAGTGCAGGAACTCTACTTGTAACTCCCGGCGCAATATCTGTATAACTGCACTTCAACCAGTATTAACACAAACACTCTCATGGTTCACTGGCCGTGACTTGTACAGTGCATTAACATTAGAAATTATATTTTTTTTAAATCAGGATTTTTGTTGTAAGGCAGTAAGGTTAATGCGTACACCACCTACAAAAAAATGTTTTTTACTGCTTCTAATAAATGTAACATTCCTTATATCCACCTACTAGATAAAGCAGGGGTGTTCAGAGTTTTTTTCATTTAAGGGTCTCATTTGAAAAAAATGGAAGAATGCAAGTGCAAAACCAATCCATCAAGCAATTTTATATTGTTGGTTTATATATGTATGTATTTAAAAAATCTGCTACATTACAGCTTTATGCTCAAGGTAAAAAGGCAAAATAGTTTAGGATTTGGGGGCGTGCCCATGGCCTTGTACCCCCACTACAGTAGGTGTACCCCTGCACTGAGCAGATCTCCACATTCAGAACCAAAACAAAAGCAATCTGTCATAAGACGACATGTATTAAAGCAGTGTTCATTCATGCAACGTTTACAAATCAGACAGGAGCATAAAGTGCTTACAAAATGGAATTATCTTTACTCAGTATTAGAAAGAGAAAATTGGTGACTATTTGAGTTTTAAATAAATAAATGGTTGAATAAATGGAAATAAATGTTTGTTTGTGTCTTTGCACATCTATCAAAGCTCCATATAAGTAGTTTGGACACCCCTGAGATGGAGAATCGTAACTCATATCTCTCTCCCTGCCATTACCGATCCACAGAAGGACTTCGCCCGCCGCGAGGAGCTACAGCGGTCGGATGCAGAGGCGTGGTTGGGCTTCATCACCTTCTTGTGCGAGGTGTTTGGGACGATGAGAAGCAGTTCCGGGGAGCCCTTTCGGGTCTTAGTGTGTCCCATCTACACTTGCCTGCGAGAGGTGCGTATTGTTGCACGTTTTGAGATTATGAACAGAGCGCTACTATTGTGCAGCGGGATAAGAATACAGTTACCACAGTACTTACATTTTTATTTGATTGTTGTTATCAATATTTTCATCTAAATGTATAATAATTATGACTTTGCTACTGCAGTTGATGATGGACTTTGATTTCGACTTGTGTACAAATTTGGGTGTCGTCGCTGCCGTAGGAATGGAACTCTCTTGTAAAATGAAGACCTATAGTTCAACACTCTAACTTTTGATCACAAGTGATATGCCACCAGCATGTAGTTGCCAACCAGTCCAGCATGAGAAGCTAACGTTAGCAGTCTACATTGACACTTAATGCTCTCTCTTGTCAAACAGCACAAACTCAAAATCCACTCCTTTGCAAAAAGCTACTCAGCACACTTAGTAGATACTTAGTAGATAGTCTTATCTAATCATTGCCGAAAACAGGAAGTAGAAACTTTCCAAGAAATAATGGGTAACAGCGCTAAACGCTTCATCACTGTCTTTGCACTGAGACGCTCATTAATGCTGGACAAACATACATGTACTTAGAAAAATGAGTATTTCAGAGTATTTTGCCGGATTGCGACGTACAAGTGGCACTAATTTACAATTATAATAACAATTTCCCCAACAAATGTGTCTGCCCATGACTTGGAAGCTAGGCTAAGCACTGGCTCAGTGACATCCGGTCTGCTGCAATGAGTTTTGTTTTATGCACAGACTAGCTTTAGCTTCTGGTTAGCAGCACATACCTGATAGCTTATTGAAGACAATGCAGAGGGTGAGGCAGTGTTGTGTTTGCAGATGTGTCCGCTGCATGTGCCACATACACTGATCCCCACACTCTGATGTAATCGATGCTGATGTTTTGGGGGGCGCTTGTTTGTTCTTAGTAGTTTGCATGGTCAGGGTAATGAAATCCGTACTGGTTAATGGCCCAGCAATATGTGGAGCGGGCTAAACATTAGCTCATTTACATGAGACAGGAACCCCACCTAGACAAGTTAATTTCATCAAGCCAGAAATATCCTAAAGTGTCTTGTAATTCTCGATCCTTGATGAATTTTGACAAAAGCTTGCCACAGTATATGTGAATTTGTAAAGTTTGTTTAATCTCACCTTTAAAAATGTCCCATTTACAGTCAACCATCCTTGTCCACGTGTTTCCAATAAGAAGAAAGCACTTAAGCGCATATTGCACCATGCAAGTTTAGTTTCCTGTTTTGCGTCCTGACCCAGTCTAGACGCTATACACCGCAGTGGCTTTTTCGTTAGTGGCGCAACCTGCCAGGACGCCATCGCTTCCAGGAAAGCGCACGAGCCAGGGTTTAATTCTCATCAGCAGGCCACGCCACCTTGCACATGCTCGTCTCTGTATCCATGGAAACCATGGGTAGGGTCACCACAGCGGGGTGACCGCTGTTCAAAAGGCGACCTATGGGGTATTGAAAGAAGGAAGCGGGGGAGGGGGAGCAAGAGAATAGGTGAGGGGAAGCTGCGGGGAAGAACTGCGGTCAGGTCAGAATTTGCTGTACAGGAAGTTAACTGGCAATGAAACAGGTAGAAGAACAGCATGAATTGACTTCAATTTGCAGCACAAGCTATAATAAAGCATTTACTGTACTATCAATTTTCTCCATTGGAAATAGTAAAAAAAATTGTTAATCAGTGCAGTGCAAACCATTAACTGTACTGCATTACTATTAGTGACCTTGTTATAAGTGTAAAAAGAAAATTAAAAATAAAACAATTAATTACATACCAGTATACTATTTTTACTTAGGGCTGGGCAATAGGGCCTGTTTGGGCTTTATTATTTTTTTCCCCATTTCGGTAAATTAAACATGCTAAAGAAAGTTTTGCTTTTGTTTTTTTCCCCGTTTTGGGATTTGCTTTACAGTATTTCTCCTGATACCAAAAAATATATTTTCCCCAGCATTAACTGGCATTAACTTCCACAAAAATAATAAAAATGATTTATTTATTGATTTATTTTTTCTTTACAGGTAATCTTAAAAAAAATAAGTGGTTCCTCTTTGGAAACCACCATTTTAACATGATAAAATCAGCCATTGAACTCGAAAATGTAACGCTGGACCACTTCCAGGTGTCTCGCTCTATTTTTTTCTGTCGAATGTTGGAGTTGAGGCAGGCAAACTTGGCAAATTATTTGCAGTTTGGAAACGCATACCTCGGGTCAAAAATTTTGATCATCATGTCTTTAAATCACTGCTTTTGCAGTTTATAATTGGGCACCGTGTCTTTGACAATGGTCAGAGCAAATTATTCTGCGATTACTTTCCACCAGACTCCTCTCGTCATATGTGACTGTGACGTGTGCAAAACTGTTACACGTTACAAAAAGTTCTGTTTCCGCTTCTGGGGTTCTTGCATTTTCCCTCATTGTTCACACACGTGTGCCCTTATGCGATGTTATCACACACACACAAAAAAGCAAACCAACTGACATTTAAAGTCAACCACACAAACGTGTTGTTAGCCACATTAGCGTCAGTTTGCATTGAAACACCGACGCCCCCACTCCTGTTTCGTTGTCACCCCCGGGGGAAATATCCTCTTATTGGCCGCTAAGTGCTCCACTATGACCACCAAGCGGGTGGCAAGTGCTCATCCATTTAGTGCAGGTGCCGCACAGTGGGTTTGTTGACGCTTTTTCATTAACAGCGGCACCTGCAGGAAGATACTACCGGGAGCAATGTGAATAAATTAAGCGCCACTCTTGTACTAGTTGCTTACGACGACTATGAAATGCCCCCGAAATGCCAAGTGCCAGTTAACACATCATAGCAATCCCATAAAGCATGCTTGTCATTTGACTCTTGTAGTGTAAATGCAGCCTTAGAAGATTAATGGTCTGTTTTTGGAGGACGTTTGAAGACAATCTAAACGATACATTTCCCTGCTAAATTGTATACATTTTTCCTCGGAGCGTAAACAAGAGAAACATCACTGAGAACGGGATATTTGTCTCTGAATTATTCATCAAGTATCAGCATGTTGCCGCAGCAAAAACACGGTACAGAAACAACTTCCTCTTGCCGGTCGCCTTAAATACAAGCTTGATTAATTGATGCATAGCCTTTTGTTGTGCAGGCGAGACAAAGAAAAAACATACAACGGATTTGTTTTGCTTTTTTAGATGCATATCTTCTAGCAGGAAACTTGTTTCTGCAAAAAAACCTCATCTTTTATTGAAGCTGGTGACGAGTGTGTGTGCGTGTAGCCTACTGAAGTATCAGTACACCAGTGACACCACAGAGACTTCCTTTTCCACTGCATGACTACTACTCATTGAACCTTTTCCATTGAAAAAAAAACAGTACCCGGGTACCATTTTGAGTAGCCTCCTGGTAGCTAGTAGATTCGACGCACACATGCTAAAATTAGCATGCCATGGACTTGCCACAGTTTCCTCTTTGCTGCTGCGCTTTTTTGTAGTTGCCCTCAGTCTCCTCTCAGATAAGATGATTAATTAATTACAAATCATGTACCTTTGCTTATTTATAAATGCCAGCAATGTAAAGTGACAGGCAGAACAATAAATAAATACTTTTCCTTGAGATGGCCAAAGGTATGTGATGTATCATGTATCCACTTAATGTGACATTTTTGTTTGTGGGTGTGCCATGTTTTTTTTCCTAATGTAAACTATGTGCCTTGGCCCAATAATTGTGGAGTGGGTCTGCATTAAGTACTGTATGTGTGTACCAAATGAAGTGTCCATTGTCTGCTTTTAGTTTGATACACTTCAGTGGAGTGGATGTGATAGAGAAAGGCTAATACTTGACGAAAAAGGTGGGATTGCTGGTCCCAATGCCAGAAATAGTGTTGCTATGCAACTATTGGAAGCCCATTTGAAGTCTTCCAACTTCCAACGCAGCCTGTGTGTGTGTGTTGTTAGTATAACGATGAAACATGTTTGCGTCTCAGCTGGAAATTGGTGCATCCTATCAAAGCGTTCTTTGACAAGGCAATCAGTGACATGTCATTTGTTCGGCAAACACGCCGACGTTTGATCCGTGACAACGGCAGAATCGCTGGCATAAATATGGATGTTCTTCACTCACGTTAGCAAAAAATCACAGCTGTCCTACTTTTCACTTTTCTGATCAAATGTCGTTTGAATGCAGGAGGATGGATTGGTGCAGGGGGTGGGGGTGTGGGTGAGGACTAACTAAACGGGAATCACAAGAAATTCCCAAGGTTTTCCTAGCTTGGTTATATAATAGCAAGCAGGCACAGATCTCCCAGCTTGTCAGGAGATGCTTTGAACTTTGTTCGTTTTCCACATTTAAAAAAAAATCTGAATGTTTCATAGAAGTATTGATGATTAATGACTGTATTTGAGTTAAACGTCTGTGCAAGATCCCCCAGAGAACTCATTAGGTGATCATCCCGCCTATGTGGGATCGTCATGCTGTCACAGTGTCCATCTACGTATGCTGAGGTGACGCCTACAGGCGTTACATGACAGTTGGGATATAATTGTGCTTAATTTATAATCTGCGTTTCCATGACATTACTTTTCAAGGAGATGTATTATTATGCATTTTATTTTTACACTTCAGACCCGTTCCCAGATGTGACATGCTTTTTTTCTTTAAATACCCCTAAGTATCAAGAATTCTAGACACATTTTACGCACCTGCTTTCTTGTCTTGCTAAACTTAGCCTACTTTATGCAAGTGTGTGACTATGTGCTGTGCACTAGGGGTGTGCCAAAAAAAATCAATTCTCATAAGAATCGCAAATTCTCATTTAGTACGATTCAGAATCGATTTTAAATGTCCAAAAATCGATTTTATCCAAATTATTTTGTACTGTTTTGCCTTTGTCTGTGTGTGCCCCTATTTGGAGCGCTGTTCATGTTGCACCCAATTTGGCCACTTGGGGGGCAGTGTGGTTCCACGCGGTCTGATACACTTAAGTTGTAGCCACATTAGAGAGTAGAAGGAAAAGTCACGATCAAGTTATTCCAATAAAAGTAGTTTTTTTGCAGTGTGGAGCCGTTCTTTTGAGTGATAAAAGTGCCGCGAGTAGCGCGCTAATTAGCATTAGCGAGTAAGACTCGAGTAGATCATTAATTACAATTCCTTGCACATCTATAGATTGAAGCAAAAATCATTGTCAATCAAATCATTTCGAATCAAAAATCATTCCTAATCAAAAATCGATTCTGAATCGAATCGTAGACTCAAAAATCTGAATGAAATCGAATTGTAAGACATTCAAAGATTCCCACCCCTACTGTGTACGCTTCTCAATATAGTGCTGGGCCAATGGCAAGTTAGGCTTTCAACACCCAAGCCCACTGAGCGACCGAATATTGTGCTATCAGATGCTAACGCTGTTAGCAAACGTGAAGCTGTAATACTACGACTTTATTCATGCGATATTTCAACACTTTTTCTCATAAAATGACAACTTTACTTTTACTCTTGACTCACGGTTAGAAACAAAAGTGCTTGAAATGGATCTTATTTTTGCACACCGTACTGTACAGTTGCATCTTGTCTTGTTACTTCCTCGTCTTCCTCACCACGCTGGATGTCACCGCAATGTCGGCACGCTTGCATCGGCCCTAATCTAAATTGGCACTGAGTCTGTTCTTGTTCCATGTAGCTGCTGCAGTCCAAAGACGTCAAGGAGGATGCCGTGCTGTGCTGCTCCATGGAGGTGAGACACAAACACACACATTTGCATACCACAAGACAGTACACTGTAAACTGGAAGTTCCCTAACTTTTTGGGTGCATGTACCTCTTAGAGGGGAGACATTTTCTTTCACGCCGTCCCACCAGGAGTAGTAGTAGTATTTGACACACAGTTACTGTATAATACATAAAGTACTTTCTATATCTTATGCTTGCTGTTTTTTTTTTTTGCACATGTTGAAATGTGCTTGCATTGTGCTTAGAAGTGTTCTTTTACCAAGTTTAAATGAATTTACGTGTAGGAGGTGTTAACCCAAGAAAAAAATATCTAGATGGGGTTTAGCTGGTGTTGCATTTGGTATTCCAACGGTGTACCTGTTGTTTGTCCTCGTGAGTCTTCTGAATAATTAGATAGCAAAGAGGAAGCCGAATTATAGATGAAATCTCTTTTTGACCAAATGAGTTTTAAAAACAGGCGCACATTGGCAGGAACAAGGTCAATCCGTGGATAGTTTGTCACATTTTTAATTGACCTATTGAAATTAAATTTAAAAAAAAAAAAAACAGAAAAAGTGATTATTCAATTCGCTATTTGGTTTTAATCTAACAAGATTCAATTAGATTTTTGGCTCAGATAAAAAGTACATTGAAAAACAGGCCACTGACTGAGTTTGAATTTAATATTTAATTGGTCATGTTTATGTGATCTGGAAGTTTGGTAACTTACGTAGAAAAGATAGCTTGTTAGATAAACTGTCAGTCAGGGCCACCATCCATGAATTGATCCATGACATAAACCTGCACTTTTTCCTCAATCAAAAGCATTTTCGATTACTTTAGCACTGAGTTGTTGTTCTTTTAATTCCCATTCTTGGTAACACTTTATAATAATGATTGTTAGTTAATAATTAACCATTTGTAATACATTAGTTAAAGATGAAGTCATGAGAACTCATATTGAACTAATAAATTGAAAGTATTAAAAGATTAGGAATAAATAATGTACTAATTCTTATCTAATAACTTGTAAATGCATTAACAAAAGATGAACTCATGATGAATTAATAATTTGCAACTATTGGAGAATTATGAACTAATAACTTGAAAATATTAACTAATGATTAATTCATGATTAAGAAATATCCATTGCTAATTATTAAAATGTAGAACTAAAATGCAAAATGGTTTGTATTACAGCCAATACCACAGATACAAATTTTTCAACATGAATTCACAATTGCCTATCATGACTTCGTCTTTTACGTAAACATTTTAATGATCACTAATGGATATTTCTTAATCATGAGTTAATCATTACTTAATATTTTCATAGTAGTTCATAATTATTAGTTCATCATGAGTTCAGATAATAGCTCATCATGACTTCATCTGTTGTTGATTGCATTTACAAGTTATTAGCTAACAAATTGCAAATCTTTTTATATTTACAAATTATTAGTTCAACTTGAATTGTCATGACTTCATATTTAACAATGGTTAACTAACAATCATTATTCTAAAGTGTTACCAGCACGGTAAACACTTTCAAAATTTGTCACCTGTCAAGATGCAGATCTTTTTTCTTTTTTTTTTATACTCTTCATTACTTACTTACTTTTCTGGGTAATTTCCCTCGTAAAAAAAAAAATTAGGAAGAGATTTTCCTTTTTTTCTCCCTCAATTATAATCTCTCTTCGTGACGTTTCTTTAGCTTTGAACTTGTAAAACTAATAATGTGTCATAATAAAGGCTCTGAAAGCCTCCCACTCATATGCCACAGACTGTGTAGTGACTACTCATTTATCTGCATTCCTATAAATTCTTCATCTAATAACTGTTTTTATGTTGAAAAGATGGGTCTTTAGCCATTTTTTTTCTTTACACAACAAACAGCATGGCGCCTGTTCAGAAGCACAATTGGGTCATAAAAGCAATCTTGATCTTGTGTTATACATGAAAGGAAGTTAGAAAATTGTTGAGCATGCTTGATAGGTCCCTGCGTGACAATAGTATGCCTTAATCTCTCTCTCCAAATCGTCACCCTCTTAAAATAATTGCCCAAGTCATTTTTTTTTTTTTTTGCTTAAACCATCTCCTCGTGATGTAAATGGTTAAATTTTTTGTGATTCCTGAAAAATCTGAAAAAAATGATTTAGGCGATTATTTTAACAAATTGTTTTATAACTATTCTACTCCTGTTATATGATTGATTGAGAGAGAAGAAATAATCTGCCACTATTGTGTTCATTGAAATGGAATAGACTAGACTAGAATGTGACGCAGATTAAAAGGTGCAAGACTTTCTCTTGCTCCTCCTACAGCTGCAGAGCGCCGGGCGCCTCTTGGAGGAGCAGCTGCCCGAGATGATGACAGAGCTGCTTGCGTCCGCGCGCGACAAGATGCTGAGCCCGGCCGAGTCACCCCTGACCCGCTCGCTCTTAATGGAGGTAGTAGAGCTACACGCACACCACTGGAGCCCTTTGGAAGCTGTCACCACGCACTACTACAACCGCACCATCCATAAACTCACCACGGCCTAGACACGCCATTTTTTTCCCCCCAGACTCTTGCTACAGATGATGGTTTTTGGGCCGCTAGGGGCAGTGTAGGACGGCAGCAGCTTGTCCATTGGGAATAGAGAGATGTTAAAGGGGGGGGTTGGGGGGCTGTGTCTTCATTGTCATCGGCCCCCTCCTCTCATTCCTTCCTCCAGCCCTCGTGGCTGATAAAAGACAGAAAATGGAGGCAGGGCGCAGACACGGTGCTGTCTGTCTGCGCCGTCTGCCCTCCCCTCCGCAGGGACCCCCGGGTCAGGAGGTCTCGCCGCGGGACTCCTGCACGCCTACAGCAACCCCCATAACCTCCCAACCCCCACCCACCCTTTGTCTCCCTCCCTTAGCAGGAAGCCTTTTTTTTGTAGGGATGAGACAGCGGGCCTGCTGGGCCAGGCTGGGCTCGGGATAAGGATCAGGCCTGCTCGAGTAGGGTGGCAGATGGCGGCTTGAGCCCTTGTGAGACACACACACAATCGACACTTGCACACACATGCACGGCTCCCCAGTAGAAAAGAGGAAACGAGGGGGGTCGTCGGCATTAGAGGAGCATTAGAAAAACACACACAGTGCTGTTAAACCTTTTGTTTTTGTCTCCCAAGCCGTGCACATCCACATTCATGATTACTGTTTTTTTTTTTTTATTATATATTTATTATAACCGTTTGATTTGAATCTTATTCTTACAAGGAGTATTAGTGCCACACCGAAAATAAATAAATGCTAACATTACGAGAATAAACTTGCAATAATGTAAGAATAATAATTGTCATGTTGTGCAAATACATTGCAAGAAAGTTGAAATGTTACGTGAATAAAGACGTAAGATTACGACAAAAGAGTTATCATAGGTGAATGGATTTGTAATAAGAGAATCCAGTTGTAAAGATACAAAATAAATGTTATGTTCCGTGGAAAAATGTCATAATGGTGGTGTTTTGAGAATGCGGTCGTAAAGTTCTGTGGAAGTTGCTATGTTACATGAATGAAGACAAACGATTACGACAAAAAGGTTATAATAGGAGAAGCAAGTCATAATAGGAAAAACAAGTTGTAAATCAACAACATAAACTATTCTGAGGAAAAAAGTTGTAATTTTATCACAGTCTCAATGGTATGCGAATAAATAATAAATACATGATACAAGAACAACTCTGGAATGTTATGCAAATGGGAACGCCGTCGTGTTTTGACAATAAAGTTGTATTGTTCAAAATCCAAATGCAACCTTGACAGACAAGTCCTAATAAACGAATGAAGTTGTCATATTTCAAGACCGTCAAGTTGTGAAATTACAAAATAAACTTGTAATGTTATGAGATAAGTTTTAATGACGTAAACAAACGTGGTGATGATGCAAGAAAAAGGACATAGAGTTTTTGAGAATAAATGTACTTTATAAAAATGAAGTTGTACGTAAATAAAGTTGCACGACAGTTATCGTAGGAGAAAGAAATATGCAATGTTCTGAGAGAAAATGTGCACCATCGTAAATGGTGTCGAAATTATTTGATAGTCACAATGTTAAGTGAACAAAGACGTAATATTGATAGCAAACGTAATAATAAAATGAAGAGCAAAAATAGGCTAAAGAATGATTACGAGAAAGCAGTTATGAAGCTGGTAGTGTTATAAAAATGCACCTGTAATGTTAAAGGTGTAGTCCGAAGGATCTGTTTTGGCGTGTCCAGGACGTTTCTGGGTGGACAATCAACATTTTCCTTCCAGCCAAGCCGTGGAGAAAAGCTATGATCATTTTCATATGCAAATTTGCGCTGTGCGAACGCTTGCTCCTGATTGGTGGACGGATTGAAAGTACGGAGAAGTTTTGATTCCCGTGTCTTGTCTAATTCGGCTGTGCAAACTCCGCCTCCTGATTGGTGGGCTGGTTTCACGCTCGTTCCTGGTTGGCTGCTATCCTCGACTTCCTCAAAATGTTGTGTTTACAGACAGCAACGGAAAAGCATCAGATAGCACCCTTAAAACAAATAATAATATAAATTAAGTTGGAAGGTTGTGCAAATTAAGAAAGAAAAAACAAGTTATAAACTGACAAAATAGTTGTAATGTAATGGCTGTAAAATATATGAATTGTAATATGAGAAAAATGTTCTGAGAAAACGTAATACTACAAGAAACATGACAATAAAGTATGCAACAACATAAAATGACACAAAGAGTAATTTTACGCTAATTTCTTTGTAATATTGAGTTGCTGTGTCATGAATAGGAAAACGCTATTACAACCTAAATGTCTCGCTGCAATGTACGCTATAATATTACGAGGTGTGAACAAAGTTGTAATACTATGACAAAAATGTTGCGCAAAGTTGTAAATGGCAAAAAATAAGTTATAATTTTGCAAGAGTAAAATTGTAATATTATGTGAAAGAAGTTCTCTATTATGAGAAGCACAGTTGTGATGTTACACAAAAATATAACAGACCACTATCCACTATACTCGCATGATTCTTTTTCCCTTTTCAGTGTGACGCTAATACTCCTCAGCGTACCTTCTCAATCTTTGTTTTCTGGATTTTCAACATGTACATCTACACATGTACATGTACACCAGGCCATATTGCACACGTTTGAGTTGTGAGACGGTTTGCTTGAAAAAAACAAAACAGATGAATAGAAAACATCCCTGCAGTCATAGGAAACTATTGTTGAGCTAAAAAGGAAATAATACTATATTTTTAGGAAAAGAAGCTGGGGATGGCAAATGAAGTGTAGCTGACATTTACTTGCAGCATCCTTTGCTGTGGATATTTGCTGTGTTCAGGATTGACACTATTTGATCATTTTTATTGTGTTTAAAGAATAATGGCATTTATTAACCTGTGTATTTTGCAGACCACATAGCCAACAATTCTCTACATATATATCTTTGAAGCTAACATAAGCTATGATCGGTCATGTAGTAAATGGGCTCTCTGTAATCTGCGTTCAGTATATTTGCAAGTATTTAAAAAAAAAAAAAACACACACAATTGAAATTAGCGAAAGAATTGTTATGGGAAAACATTTCTACCAGGCTTGTTGATTTTGTGAATGTGTTCGACCAACCTTTGTGAAATAGGGACAGTCGTGAACATGACCGCCGATGCTAGTTGGCTGCACGTTAGCATTACTAGCACCACATATTTGAAACTGAAGTCTTAAGGTTGCAAGAAGAATTAATATGTAGAACGTCAAAACGCGATGCTGTGTATGTTGGTGCCGCTACATTTAAAGGGGAAGTGAACCCAAAAATGTTATTTGCAATAATATGTTCTATGTAGCCCCACTAGTCTAAATACGGTATTCTGGTTAATATTGCATTAGTGGAATATGAGTTAGGCAGCAAAATCCAGCAGTTTTTATCAATATCAGAAGGCAGACATTTTGCCGTCGACTGAAGATGACATCACAGTTGCTCAGGTAACAGCCAATTACGGCGCAACCGTAATTCTGAAGATGAGCCGTGATTGGTTGTTACCTAAGCTCTGAGCAAATACCATGTCATTTTCAGTCAACAGCAAATGGTAAAATGGCCGCCTTTTGATATTGATAAAAATTGCAGGATTTATATTCCACTAACACATTATTAACCAGAATACCGTATTTAGACTAGTGGGGCTACATAGAACATACAATTGTCAAGAATTTTGGGGGGGTTGACTTCCCCTTTAAACATGTTTTTATATATATCCGACTGAGAAGCGGCATTCTGTAAAAAACAACAACAAAAAACAAGAATGCAAATAACGTGATGACAAAAGTTGTCAAGCTATGTGTTTGTCAGAATGTTACCGGGGAAAAAAACTGTACTTTTAGTCGTAAAGACAAGCATGAAGTTTTTTTTGTTTAGTTTTTTCATAAAAAAAGTTGTAAAATTACTCAAATTGAATCGTAAATTGCAAAGAAAAAAGTCATAAACCTTCGAAATTGTCTAAATATTACAAGAAGTTAGGAAATAGTAACAAAGCAATGAAAGTTGCAGCGCTACGAAATAGCCGTAATATTTCACGAGTAAGGTTGTGATATTGCAGGAAAAAACTAATGTGAATAAAATTGTACAGTAATAGGAGAAAAGTCAGAAAGCTACAACATAGTTGTAATATTGCAAAAATAAAGTAGTGGTACTACAGAGTAAAAGGAACGTTACATTAATTAAGTTGTAATGTTATAGAATAGTCACAAAGCTTTGAAAGTCGTAAAATTACAAGAATAAAATAATAAAGTTTTTGTACCACAAGTTTTAACATTGTGACAGGTAATATCGTTGTAATGTAACAAAATTGATGTTTCATCTACAAAATTCACAGTGTATAATAATACGAAACTGTCACAATATTACATCAATAATAAATTATTACAGGAAAAAAAAGTTAAAAAGCTACAAGAAGATTAAGTTGGAGCATTACAAGAAAATAAAATCTCTAAGCTACAAAATACTTGATGTGTATATATGATTAAAAAAATTAAGTTGTCAAGCTACGAAATAGTCGTAGTATAAGAGTTGTGTTGTAAAATTACAGCAAAAATGTCATAAGATTATGAGAATTAAGTCGTGATATTGCATGAAAAAGTCGTAACGTTTCAATAACAGTCAAGATGCTCCAGGAAAAAAGTTGGAACATTTCAATAAAATATTGCAAAGCTACCAAATGGTTGTAATATTAATGTTACAGGGGAAAAAAGTAAGATTACACAAATGAAGTTGTAAAATTACTTTGAATTTGGACTCCCTTTGCATTCTGATCGCTAATTGTCCTTCAGAATTATTTAAACCCAGAATCAGGACAAAGTGACACAAAAATTATGTACCGGTACCAAGACCGACAAATGACCTTCTTTTTTTTTTACGTTGTTTTTAGTGCCTTATATTCAATTGAAGAGCGACGAGTAGCCCAAAAGCCAAATAAATCGGCCTTATAGCTAGATTTAGCCTTTAGCTTAGCATGTGACGTCAAGTACCCTTGCACCCCTAACACACAGTGTACATGCTTGTGCATACACATGGCATGTTTTTTTTTGTATTATTATTTCCTCTGTCTTGCATCAAGAATTCAGATCATGTGTAATAGAAACATCATCACTTGGATGATGATGTCATGATGATGGTAACTTGTTTTTCCGTCTTGTTTTATTTCTAGCTTTCTATTTAAGTGAAGCTCATTTATAAATGTGGGGGGAAAAGACTTGTGAAACAGATGTAATACCTAGCTTGCAGGCAAGTGTGTAAGTGGTGGGATTACTGTGGTTTAGTTACCGATGCAAGTTTTTGTTATGCAAAAAAATTTAATAAAGGGAGGGTGGCCCCCTCCTTGTCTGTGCCCGTGGACCCCAAACCCAGTTTGCATATTGTCATGAATATTAAAACGGGGGCTCCACTCGGTGGTTGTTTTGCTTTTTCCTCCAGAATTTGTGGAAAATAAAAAGAAGACAAAAAGATGTGGTGGAAAAAAAATCTTTTGTGTGTGTGTGTGTGTGTGTGTGTGTGTGTGTGTGTGTGTGTGTGTGTGTGTAGTTCTACGAAGACAAAAAGGCAGATGCACACATTGTTTCCAGGGTCATTAGCGTCAGAAGCGCGTGACAAGCGCAGCACCACAGTGGGTCCTTGCGATAACAATGCAAGCCTCATTTACATGCTGGCCGTTACGGCGTCGCACGTTAGCCACACGACACTTGTGAGTGGTAATTCCGTCTCCTTGGACTTTATTGCCCTTGGGTAGTCCAGAAGCATGCCTGGGATTCTAGGCCAGGGGTCTACAACCTTTCGTACTTGTCCTGTGGCTCTCTGTAGATCTAAAAAAAATAAAATAAATCAACAAAAATAGTAGAAATAAATATATATTTTTACATACTTATTTTTATTTTATTTAGATGAAATATTCTTCACACGAATTAATGATTTAAGTAAAAAAAAAAAAAGGATTTAAATATTTAAAAAATATATATCAGTCCAAAATTTTAAGTTGTCAGAAAAAGAGAGATGAAAGGTAGATGAAAAAGTTTTAAAACTGACCCTAAAATGTTCATAAAAGGGAGAGGAAAATCAGAAATTTACCATAAAATGTCCATGAAATTACCCAAAAATGTCAGAACGTGGAATGGTAAAGAAAGAAAGAAAGAAACAAAAGCAGAAAATTGCCCGAAATTCAGAAAAGAAAACTTTAAAAAAGTAACTATAAAATGTCCAAAATCCTGAAAATTACCATAGAATATACACAAATTGATGGACAAAAAATTGCCATAAAATGTCCAAAAAAGGATTTTAAATTGCCATATGTCCATAAAATCCCCCCCAAAAAACATTTTTTTTTAGATTTATCAAGATGGGAGTTCATTCGTCATTTAGCACAGTAGTTGTGATAGTGTTAACACTTTTATTGAAGCAACATCTTGATAAAAAGTTGAAAGCACTTAAAAACAAGGTCTTCCCTCGCAGACAAGCTCTGGGGAGATGCCGCCATTTTAGTGGGTGGAAACGACGACGTCATGATATAAAAACATGGAACCTACCAAAAGGAAGACTAGAGTCTCTTCTTTCATCAGGAAAAAAAGTATATTTGTATCTGTTTCCGTTTTGCAGCAATTAGCATTAGAGTATAGCTAAGTTTCATCATTATTCACAAATCTGTTTAAAACTGTGGGGAAAAACAGCTTGTTACAACATGGCCCTGGTTGATCTCTTATACTCTGCTGCCACCTGCTGGCCATTTTTGTAATATCTACCATTGTTTAAAGCATTCTCTTCAATTCAGAGGCCGCTTCAAAGCCTTCTGTATGCTCTAGCACAAAAAAACATAAAAAGACATATAAATATGTCTTTGGGAGCATGATCTTATTTAAAATAGAACGTATTTATATGTTTTTGGGGAGCAAATTAGTTAATGAGATCAAAGACGCTGACTGGTAGAAAGAAGATTCTAGGCAACGTTTGGGCATCCAAGAAGAAAAAAAAACTTTTAGTGATTATGTCCGAGCAAGATCTTTATTGGTTTTAAGAATATGATTTGTTACATTTGTGAGATCAAAGAATCTGACTGGTAGGAAAATGATTCTAGACAGTTCGTTGGCACACAAAGAGCGCTTCTCTTCTGAATCGTTCAGGATGATTGTGCTATGTCCAACAAGATCCTTATCGTGTTTAAGGGATTTATGATGTGTAGGTTAACGAGATCAAAGGCTGGACTATCCAAGATATGATTCTAGGCATCACTCAGTCTTCCGAAAAAGCGCCCTTCAAACATTAGTAAAATCCTTATTGGCTTTAAGGGATACTGTACGTGTAGTTCAGTTCCGCTGAGTGCGTTCCTTAAATAACCTCCTTTCAGATTTTCAGGATTGACAGAACTTTATTGATTTTAAGCACAAAAAAATAAAAAGGTCAGAGAGGTATGCACATGCATCCAAGCAGCACACCGCATTTCCTTCCAGCTTATTCCACCGTGTCAAAGCAAGAACCGTATAGATTTTGAATGCTTTCTGATTCTCAGATGCTTGAGGAATCTGGGGGTCAAAGGTCATCTCTATTACATGGACCGTCAGAGTTCTTTTCCTGCTGAAACTTTCATATGTTGTTGTCGAGGGTCTGAGTTTTCTCGCTAGAATGAATTCTGTATGTTCAAAATAAAGTTTGAGAAAATTGTCATGAAATTAGAAGATTAAAGTTGTAGTAGCAAGAGCAAGATTCAAATTGGTTTTAAGGAGGGGAGTCGTAATTAATTGCATTACATCTATAGTTAACTCACGATGTAAAATAAAATTACAGTTTTCATACTCTTAACATAAAAGTGAGAAAAATGTTTAATAGAAATATGGTTGCATCTTTTAGTAATTTTTACAGTAATTCCATAATAATTCATTAAAATGAGTAAAAATTCAAAAGATGTACTGCATGGTAAAAAAAAAAAAACGTGTGAGATGTTTATTTGTGTTGAGGTCATTTTTCTGCCACTAGATGGCATAATTGCATTTGTAAGACATTGGTGACAGCGCAGTGCATTTTTCTTTTCATATTTAGAGCTAATCTAATCTTTAACATGAAGTAACTTGCACATTTTTTAAATTGTAAAATACAACTTGACCCCAGTCTCCACAAATATACAGACGCTCCCCACCTTACGAACGAGTTACGTTCCGAACGATCGTTCGTAAGGTGAATTTGTTCGTAAGTTGCTTCAGTGCTATATTTTGTATTATAATTTATGTTTAAAGCCTATATAAGTATATTGAAGGTTTATATAAGTATGTTTAAGGCTTGTACAAGTAACCTGCATTGGTTTGTACTGAAAAAAACTTTTAATAAAATGGAGAGAATACGTACAGTACTGTACTGTACTACGTATGTTAGAGAGAGAGAGCGAGAGACACACACAGTATGTACATGTACGTAATAAGATAAATAAAATGAAGTTTAACTTACTTTTGGAAGATGTACTCGATGCTTAAGGAGATGATGGAGGAGGAAGAGGAGGATTTTATATCATGAGAGATTCTTCGTCGTCGCTGAAATCGGCTTCAAAAGTTATTTCCTGCTTCATGGGGACCGGCGTTTTCTTCCTCCTCCTCCTCGCCACGTTGCTCAGCCTCCAATGAGCTCTCACAGCGCCAATCGTCGGTATTAGCGGCGGAAAGAAGCACTACGCGCAATACAAAATCTAACTTACAGCATTTCTTTACGAACATTTTTCGACATACTGTACGCGCAGAAATGTTCGTATGTACCGTTGTTCGTAACTCGAATGTTCGTAAGTAGGGGAGCGTCTGTATGCATTATTATTATTACATTTATTACTGCTAAATTTTGACGTGGACGTGTCTGCTGCGTTGCGACTGGAATTCCCCCAGTGCAGGCTTTCCAAATTAAGGGGTGTAAAAAAAAAAAAAAGTGGTGTTAAAGGAATTTTAAATTAACTCAAAATTAATGCACACATTTTGACACCCCTAGTTTTAAAATATTAATTACTGTAGCTCAAAGACTGGAATTGTAGGATTCTAGTCAGCACCCGGGCATCCAAAAGTCTGTTCTAAATAATGTTCTTTGTCAGAGATAGATACTAATTGTCATTTAAAAAAAATATATATATTTCACAGAATTAAACATTCTGGGAGTAGTTATGTCTTGGTTGATCAAACAATTTTGAAGATGGTCAGCGGTCTTGACCCCGTCACGTTCCTGTTCCTGTTCAGGCATGCAGCTCAGTGCACTGCGTAGGAAAAAAAACAACTCTGTTTGCCTGTGCGGAGGTTACCGAGGCCGCGCATTGCGGAAGAGAGAGTCAAGTTAAAAAGCCGAAGGAGCTTCTCCCCAGATGTTCGGCTGCGGGAACGCTCATCTCGGAGAGAAATCAATAACTGTGGGCTCCCAGCCGCTTCCAGCTCGACCTCTGGACCTCTCCATCTCAGCGGCGCTTGTTACTTCCAAATCATTGTCCTGGAACATCCACTTGTTTAGCCGAAGGTCTGCAAAGCGGGATATTGCTGCAACACAGCAACCGGCAATCAAGACAGTTAGATGACGACTTTCTCATGAATCAGTAAATGCTGTTCGGTAGCTATGAGCAGGAAGTGAAGGACATGTATGGTTGACAGAAGGGTTTGATGAATGTGCATAGGAAACTGGAACCACTGTTTCAGTATTTTTTTTTAAAGTAGTCCTTACATGCATCCATTTTCTGCATGCAGCTTTGGAGGGAAAAGTCTGGACACCCCGGCTGAAAACAGTTTTCAAAAATCATTGAGGCAGTGATGCAAAGAGCGCTCACACATTTTTCAAAAAGAGCATTTTTTCAAAAGGGGGAAACTTTTTGAAGCTGATGTCAACCCGAGCGGAAACTGGAAAGCTGTGTCGCCGCTTCCTGGACTGGCAGCGCAGGAAATGATATCACGACCTTTACGCTTCCTGAATGAAGTGTCTCAGCGGCCCTTTTGGGGCGCAGGAACTCCTGAGTCAGTAAATCAAGCATTAAATGGAGCCAAACACTCGCGCCCGCCCCGTGCCGCTGCATTGGGGGGGGGGGGGGGGGATGGGCTTTTCAAGTGCTGCAGTGCAACGTCAGACATCGAAAGTCGTTCATTTGGCTCTACGGGCCTGAAATGAGTTTGTTGTCGTTGGCTGATGTTGAGTCCTCCATTTCAGAAGAAGTGATGCAGCTTGTAAAATGGTGACATTTCTCTCCCTGATTATTGCAATTTTATTGACTATTGAGTGTTTTTCCTGGCAGAATTGAGACTTATTGAAAATTACTTCATGACATAAAAAAAAAAATTTTCTTCTGAATATTAAGTTCTTGATAATTTTAAAATTACATAATACATAAATGTCACTTTCTTCTCATAAAATTTAATTTTTTTCAAAATATTAAATCTTTTTTGTCCCAAAACCTCAATCTATAGTCTTGTAAAACAATTAGTTTTATTGATATTAATATTGTTTTATTAATATTAACACAAAAAAAAAACTTTATGTAAAATTGCAACTTAAGCAGACTTGTTTTGCCATCAAATTTGACTTGATTTGTTTTATTTTTTGGTAATATCATGATTTTTTTTTTCATAGAAATTACAACTTTTTTTTTTCTATATTAACTCATTCACTCCCAGCCATTTTCACTGAAGCCAACCCCCTTTGCTCCCAGTTGTTTTACTGGATTTTGACTGACTTTACAAAGCCCTCCGACTTTTGTATTATATTGCTATAAAAACATGGAACCTACCAAAAGAGAGTCTCTTCTTTTATTTCTACTGTATCTGTTTCCGTTTTGCAGCAATTAGCATTCGAATATAGCTAAGTTCCATCATTATTCACAAACCAGGTGTAAACCAGGGGGGGAAAGCTTGATGCAACATGGCTGATCTCTAATACTCTGCTGCCACCTGCTGGGCGTTTTTTTGTAATAACTACCATTGCTTTAAGCGACCTTTTCAGGTCAGAGGCTGCATCAAAGCCTTCTGTATGCTGTAGCATAATTTTTTTTTTTTTTTACAAAAACATATAAATACGTTTTTGGGACCATGACAATATTTAAAATAGAACGGTTTTATACGTTTTTGGGAGCAAATGAGTTAAGATGGTTGTTAAAAAAAAATGGAGGTTTTTTTTCCCAATAATTTTTCCTAAAAATCGGACTTCATTCTTGTAAAATATTTTTTTCGTATTTACAAAATTTAAATTTTTGGGGTAAATTAAGACTTTCATCATGCAAATGGCAATTTCATTCTCTTAATTGTCTTGATTGTCCCCGCTTCCTTTCAACTCAGTCACGCTTCAGAATCATTAATACGACACGTTGCCGTCTAGTGGTCACGCACGTGACGTCCTTATCGCTAGCGTCGGCTCGGCTGACTCGTGCTATTTCCATGTCGCCGCTGCCAACGCTAACGGATGGAATGTGGCGCTGAGGGATGAGAGTGGAACAACGCAAGGAATGAGGAAGTGGGAAGAGGTCGGGAATTCCTTTGCTTTCCTGCTCCTCTTGACCGGAATACTCTGAGGTGTGTGTGTGTGTGTCTTTGCTAAGCTCAACTAATCACTAAAGCAGAAATCAACACACGCGCTATAATTAGCTTTGGGAAAGGAGCCCAGTTAGCGAGTGTCGCGTGTGCATGTCGCTGCAAGTGTCCACGGACGAGCGGCGGGAAGTACCACCTGATGTCTTTGTTGCCGCGCTCCCGCCGAACGACTGTCAGGCTCGACCCTGTTGCCAGGCAACCTTCATCTTCTTTTTGTTTTTTTTCCAACATGCAAAAAAAAAAAACAGCCAGGAAACAAGTTAAGCCCCGAGGGAGGCTTTGAACGGCATCGTTATGAAAACATCTGTATGCGTTCGCCCACTTTTAACAGGCCCAGCGGCTCAAAGGCGTGTTCCCTGTATAAACACGCTTCAAAGAGGTCGGCCGGCGGATCGCGCGGACTCGTGGACAAGGTGCTACTTTGTCCAGGGAGATTCCACACCTCATACATGACTAACTGACCCAACCCAACTTCTTTATTTTTAGTGTGGAGGCCTTTACAGAGAATCTTCGCTTTAAAACAAAGTTATGTTGCTACGGCAGCAGCATAACAACCTAACAAATTGATATGTAACTAACGCCCACACAAGTCTAAACATGACACTAATTAATTTTGTCTTTGCGGAATATGAGTTAAGCTGCTTACGTTTTGTTTTTTTTCTAGCATGTTTGTTTACCTTTCTCACCTATCGCCAAACCCAAATGAGTATTTTGACTATTGCCGCAGGCGAATGCACCCGATTGCAAAAATAAAAATTCGTCCACCATCAATCATTAAAATATTTTTTTTCAGCCATCAAATGGTCTGCAGCGCAGAGGTTGGAGAGCTCATTCCCACCACAAAATGTTGCAGTTTAAAAGTAAATACCTGAAATTCAAATGCCACCCTCTATATTCCCACATTTTTTGACAATTTCAAACCATTCCAACTTTAAACTGTTGAGTTCATCTCCTCCACAATTTTGCAAAATTTCAAAATAAAAGCCAGAAATAATGTATGCGACAACATTTTGCTAAATTTCAAAGCCAAAAATAAATAAATACATTTGGTTTTCTCCTCTAATTTCTACAGTATTTTTGGACCATTTCAAACCGTTCCAACTTTAAACTGTTCAGATCCCCACCTTCTCTGTTCCCCACCACAATTTTGCAAAATTTCAAAATAAAAGCCGAAAAATATATATATTTTTCCCTCTACATTCCTTTCTCTTTTTTTTGATGAAATCAAACTGTTCCAATTTTAACTGTTCAGCCTCATTCCTACCACAAAAGTTTGCAAATTTTCAAAATAAAAGCCAAAATTACGATGTTTTTTGTTAGTTTTTCCCCTCTAATTTCTATACTTTTTTTGCCGTTTCAAACCGTTCCAATTTAAAATAGTTCCATTCATCCCTACCACAAAATGAAAGCTAAAAATTCAGTTTTTTTTTGTTTATCCCCTCTATTTCCACATATTTGAACATTTCAAACTGTTCCAACTTTAAATTGTTTACTTCATTCATACCACAAAATTTGGTAAAATTTAAAATAAATGCCAGAAATTACAATTATATTTTCCCTCTTATTTCTGCAATTTTTTTTAAACATTTCAAATCGTTTCAACTTAAAAATTTTCACTTCATCCCTACCCCAAAATGTTGTAAAATTTCCAAATAAAAGCAAAAAATAAAAAAAATTCACCCTTCACTTTTTTTACTGTTTCTAATTGTTCCAACTTGACCAACATAAGACAAAAATTAAGATTTAGTTTTTTTCCTTTGGATTTTTTCCCTCTACTTTCTACATGTTATGACCATTTCAAACCTCTATTTGGCTGAATCCGTATATATGGGTATTTTTGTTGTTGTAAAAAGTGAAATACCAGGACAACGAACCTGGTACCTGAAATGGAGGCTGTTTACTTTACGATAAACTTAGGCTTTAAACTCTCTTAACAAGGAAGAACATGCTAACCACCATGTCGCCTCCACATCATCATAGTTGCAGTAAATCTTCTCTTAACCATGCCATTTTCTCAGCCTCCTTTTTTAGTGTTACTTTTATTTGACCTTTTTAATTGCTCAAGTAATGAAACATGTTTTTCTCTCGCCGTGATCTTAAGCTAAGTTCGTCCTCCAAACTTTGCCTCTTCTGATGAAGCGTTGAATTTTCATTAGCGTGTAGCCACCCATGTGCCTTCATGACAACAATAACATGCTTAATTATATCAAGTCTGTTACACACTCACGTATACACACCCAATATGCGCATGTATTTAAATAACTTTTTTTTTCATTTTGCTGCGGGTTGAGCGCTAGTATAATATATATGGTAATCATAGTGTGTGTGGGCTGGGAGCATCTCGCACCTCTTTAGAGTCCTTCATTAGATCTATTTCCCCCCCAGCGTGGTGTCATGTCTTTGTGTGTGTGCGCGTGCGTGTCGTACGGCTGCAGTTGAGATGCGAGGCAGCAGACAAAGGAGCATTGAGGCGCCCTCGCGGTCACCCCGAGGCCGCGGCGGCGATGGCGGCGGTGGCGGCAACAATGGCGACATTGTTTGATGTCAGCGCCTCGGGATTGGGCCTCCGGCTCGGAATATTAAACATGCCAACACAAAAGGGCCAACTTGGCCGCTGGGGCATATATCCATTGCGCTTGAAATGTGATTTTAGTTTTCTCTGATGAGTGTGGACGCTATAGTCACAGTGCATCAAAGAGCTTTTTATTCTTAGTGTTATCGACTATCGGAGAAGTGCGAAGGCAAGCAGTCGCAAGATTAACAACCCAGCTTTCTATGAAATTTTGTAGATGGATGGATTTATTTTCATGTCTTGGAAATTGACTTCAACAACTAACAATTTAAATGTATTTGTGTAATAGATTGTCTTTATTCTCATGTACGTCATCCTCATTCGTGATACAGTAAAAAAATAAAAAATAAAAATATCTTCGTAAGATTTTTTGAAAATATATAATTTTCTTGTTTCCTTTTTTGTAATATTCCAAATTAGTTTTCATAAAAAAATAATTTTATTCCCGTAATATTTACATTTTACTTTTAGAATATTTTGTAATTAATTTTTGGAATATTTCTGAATTTATTTTCAGATTTATTCATAATATTTTGATTAAATTTTTTTGGGTCTTCTGACTGCATTCTCAAATTATTATTTTTTTTTTCCAGTAAAAGTTTTATCTTATTCTCACAAAAGAATGAGTTTATTAGAGTATTTTTTTTATTTTATCTTGGTAAGATTTATATATATATATATATATATATATATATATTTTTTTTTCCTTTTTGTAATATTCCAAATTTGTTTCCATAAAAAAATCACTTTATTCCCATAGTATTTACATTTTCATTTTAGAATATTTGTAATTAATTCTTGGAATATTTCTGACTATTTTCAGATTTATTCATAATATTTTGATAATTTTTTCTTAGTCTTCTGACTGCATTCTTTACATTTTTATATAATATATATAATATTTTTACTATTGATTTAATATTTTGATTTCATTCAAAACACAAATTGCTTTTGTTAG
The DNA here is from genome assembly GCF_051991255.1 of Vanacampus margaritifer. Classification (NCBI taxonomy): domain Eukaryota; kingdom Metazoa; phylum Chordata; class Actinopteri; order Syngnathiformes; family Syngnathidae; genus Vanacampus; species Vanacampus margaritifer. The sequence continues at coordinate 12,115,044 of NC_135445.1, forward strand.
CATTTTAGCCAAGATGGCGGTTGCGCTCTAGTTCTTAAAAAAAAAAAAAGAATAGAAAAAAAATCTCACTATCTATTTTCTACAAAGCGTTTGTTGGAATCGTATAACATTGGTGACATTTTGAAAAACAACTTTTGGTCGAAGAAATGCTGCCTAGCTCTTTAGGATTTTGATATTGTCACGCTCAAAATGAAATAAAGAGGGAAGAGGAAAGAAACATCTAACGCGGAGCTAATGAGTTGCTAATTGTTTTGGGAGCGTCTCGCATTGAACAACGTAAACTCAACGTCAACGCGTCCAATCAACTTATTGACAAACCTGTTAGACAATCCGATCAAGCCCATTGATTTTCCTCTTGAAACTGATTTGTGACTGGCGACATTCTCGGGCCCGTCATAATTTCCACGCCTCTCCGCGACGGATTGATTCTGTTATTGATCGCTCATTAGGGCTGCCCGCCGTGTGTGTTTTGCCTCTTTTATGACGGCTCAATCGTTACTTTGACTTTGACGGCGGTGACGGTCGAGAAGGCAAATTAGCGGAGGGATGACCCCAGCGCGCTTTCATCAACGTTGCACTTTTCGTCGGCTACGTGACTGTAATTAAAACAGCCGTTTGTCTTAGGCGGCCAAGGCAAACAGGCTGGTGTGAGAACGAGCACGCAGGTGCAAGCAACCTGCCCCGGGCGGCCTCGCCGCCATGTTTATTTTTGTGTCAACGCGCCTCGTAAAAGAAACGTTAAAAGACCGACGTGTGCTTGAGTGTTGATGGAATTTTTTTTTTTTTTTTCAAAAAGCCTTTTAAAGAAGGTTGACTGGCAGCTGACCTTAGAGGAAATATCAGTGCTGACCACACTGTTTGCCGTAAAATACACCGCTTGGTCACAAAATTAGGCACACCTGCACAGGCTCTTGACACCCAGTACAGAAAAAAGTAAACCTCCACTTGCCTTACAAGTTTTTCCACATATTCTATTTTTATATGGTGGCAACCAACTTCAGCAATTCTTCCAACAAGAGGAAAAAGCAAAAAAATAAACAATAAAAATGACCCATTGTGTTTTTATTTAACTTCAGAAAGTTCACTAGCCTAATGCTAACACACAATGAAAAAGGCCATAGACCGGCTAACGAAGCTACATTTTATTTGAACACAAGGCACATGTAGACAGAAAATATACTACAACAATTCTTCTAGGCATGCACATTTTTTGTCTTTTCAGTAAAAATGGCTTATATTACTGCAATGACTGACTGAATCTAGTCTCTAATTTAGTCTCAAAAAAATCGACTGTCTCCACAATGTTGCTTTTTTTGGTCATAACTCAACGACTTTTATCTCGTAAAAGTAATATTTTGATTTTCTTTATAAAACTGGTCGAGTTATTTGTGTAATAGTAACTTTATTCTCGTCATACTCCATTTTACTCTTAACTCATTCACTGCCATTGACGGCTATAGACGTCAAAAATTCATTTGAACTATTTCTATTAGTTGAACTTTTTTTTTTCACTTTTGTTAACAAGTGTATGAAAACCTAGGGGAAAAAATGATTGTGCATTTAGAACAGGTATAAAATTTGTGATTATTCGTCAGTTAACTAGTGAAGTCATGCAATTAATTACAATTAAAAATTAACGTCCCTAATTTTTAATAATCTTTTCTTTCCTTTTTATCGCGTCAGGCGATTAAATTTTTATTTATAGTGATTAATCGCATGACTTCAATGGTTAAGTTATGATTGATTACAAATGTTATATCTGTTCAAAATGTACAATATTTTTTTCTCTAGGTTTTTATATTCTTGTTAACAAAAGTGGGAACAATTTTAAACTAATAGAAATAGTTCAAATGAATTTTTGACGTCTGTAGCCGTCAATGGCAGTGAAAGAGTTAATTTATTCTGGTTAAACTGTGTCCTTGTTCATTTACAAGGGTGTACGACATCATTTGTGTAGTGTCCAGTTTAGTAAGATTTTTTTTTTTATTATTATGATTATGACTCAAATGTATATAATATTTTGTCTTCTTGTAATGATTTCGCTTTTTTGGACTCACGACTGCCACCTCTGGCCCAAAGCGTAACCGCAGCATCTGTGTCAGGCTCGCTCATGGTGCGCGTGCGAGTACGTGCCCGATCTTAAAGCGACAGCCACAGTTGACAAACGAAGACATGACTTCAAATGAGGTAAGAAAAACAGTCAGAGGGAATCAGTCAGGGCTCTTCGTACTCATCTGGGCATTGGTGGAGCATGTATGATGTAGAAAAAGCTTTAACATTATCTTTTCAATTGAATAAATTCTCATAATGCATTGATTTTATTCTTGTCAAATATGTTGTCATTGTCATTTGTAAAATAAATAAATAATTTTATTTAATAAAAAAAAAGACTTTCTCTCACAATATGCAGTGTGTATATATATATATACTGTATTTGTTTTTCATCATGTTCCTGATTCTTTTTCCACCTTTTATCTCACGTCTTCTTCACACACATAATGTGTACGTGCAAAGAGCGTCAGACGTGTGTGCGTGGGTTTGCATGTCTGTCGCCTTGCATTATCAGACACCACCAAACCCCCCCCCCCCACACCCCATCCCCTGCTGCCTTGACGGTGCTGAACAAGAAAAAAAACACGACAAAAAGTACATACACACAATCCACCCTCCTCGCATGCTGCATTTGACCTCGGCTCCCCCCCATGCACAAAAACGTAACCTTTCACGTCACGGGAAGGTCACACAGACTCTTCGAGATGGAGGTCAAGGAGAGGCTGCCGTCTTTACCTCCAAACGGGTCTCAAGGCGATGTGACAAGGACGACGCAATGGGACGATGTCGCGTTTGGAGCCTGTGGGGATTTACATTGACCCGCACTGTATTACATGAAATTGACATTTTTCTGTATTACATTTTGAAGTGGTTGTGTTTGTGTGTTATAGTTACAAAGTGAGCTTCATCAGAGCAAGTGATGTGTGACAGAAACACACACACTCACCATGTTGCCAGATGGGCTTGTATCCCCCCCATTGCCAGACAAATTAAGTTTGGGCCCCCCTCCCAGATTAATATTCAGGCAAAGTACTGGCTCAATATAATTGAATCATAATGCCATGAATGTACACCAGGGGCTACTTTAGATGCAGCCACCATGTGCATGTGCACACGCGCACGTCATGCCTCAGTTGCCAGCTCTGTATGAATACCGAATGGTTGTTGTATACACATCACACATTGTTTTTAAATGTCACATTTGGTACTCCTCTACTAATAATAATACAACATTTTCCTTAAAATTTCTTCTACAATTAGTACTGTGTCCGAAAAAAAAAAAAAATATATATATATATATATATATATATATATATATATATATATATATATATATATTAGGGGTGTGAATTGCCTTATTGCAATTTTTTTTAAACTCAAATTTAGAAAATACTCATCTGTAAACTTGTACATGTACACTGTAAGATTTGTACGAAAACATATTTATTTATCTAAAACTTTAGGCTTATAACTGTGAGCCACTTTATTTAACAAACAAACTGTTGCAATCTGTTTCATGTTTGAACAGCACTGAAACAAAAATATTAAGGCTTCATGTTCCATTAATATAACATTCTTCCATGCTTAACGTGTGAATACGTAAGACGTTTTGTTGAATATTCCCATGAAAAATTGATGTTTAAAAATCGATTCAGCCGCATATCGAATCGATTCGAGACTTGCGTGCTGTAATATCGCGATATATTGCCAAATAGATTTTTTAAACTCTTTGACTGCCAAAAACGTTAAATAACGTTTAGTAAAATCCTATGGAGGAGTGCCAAAGACGTTAAAAAACGTTTGTTTCAAAACAGAGGTGAAACTAACCATTTTCTATTGCTGATTACTGAAAAACAGAAAAAAGTAGAAACAAACTTTTTTTTCTGATGGAAGATGAGAGTCCAATCTTTCATTTGGTAGTATGTGTGTTTCCATAGTCCAAACACATAATTTTCTGTGGACCTTGAAAGATCAGTCAAAAATGCTTAAATCGGCTGGCACCCACGGCATCCCTTTTCTGAAAACGTCTGGCAGTCAAAGAGTTAACACCCCTATATATATATATATATATACATACAGTATATAAGCACACCAACATTTGCAAAGTTGTGATCTTTCACCATATTTCACCAACAACAACAAAATAAGTCCGATTGTTTTGAAATTCTTCCCTGAATTTCAGATCAATCTATGCTAAGAGAAAAATTTGGAATTGCACCACAAGGGTGCGCTGTTTTTGAGCCTAAAAGGTACACAGTTGTGATTTCTCATAAAGAAAAAGTCAGATTGACTTTGATTCTTGTCCAAAAATTCCTTCTCTATTTTACGTATTTACGTATACAAATATTATAGTTTGACAAATGGAGCACTGTTATTAGCCTATTAAGTTTCAAAGTTATGATCAATACCAAAATAGTTCTATTGACTTGAAATTCCTCCCACAATCTCAACGATGTCTGCAAGAAGGAAAAACTTACAAATGTCACTTAAAAGTCACCCCAAAAAAATGATGATATAAAATTTCTCACACAATTCCATCTTAATGATTAGGCCGTTTTGAATGTTGTCATTCGGAAAGTCTGAAAAGTTACAAAATTCTGAATCCTTATCCGATCATTCATACAGACTTGAAATTCCGAACACAATTGAAGACGCAGAAGAGTATTGAACCCTCAGCTGGAGTCGTGTGCTGCTATTTCAATGCAGCTGCTGTATGTTCCACGTATGCTCCCTTGGGGGGTTTGTGCGCTATAGGTGAATCTAATGTAAGTTTCCCTTTGATGAGAAGAGCGTTTGATAAGGTATGCTGTCTGAGCGAATAGCGTCCTCGTTATCTTGCACACGATAACAAAACGCTTTTGCATGTGATTGTCCACTGCAGGCTGTAAACAAAGTGTCAGACGTGCATGTTTGTGTCTCCTCCTTCAAGGCCTGTACGTGAGAGAAAATAGCTTCTTTTTTTTATATGCATAGTCTTAGTTCGCTGTCTCTAAAAGACATATTTCTTTGAATATTTAACTAGGAACCTAGCTTGGATGCTAAAAGAAATGCAGTTCGGTCCCTTAGGAATAAGCTCATGCTTGGATTGTAAAATTCATCACGTACACTAGATAGCAAGATAGCAACAACAAGAATATATGTATATATATATATATATATATTATTTTTTTACTGCGTAATCCTTTTATACTGTTTACGGAGTATCACCCAAAGTGTTCTCAAGCATTTTAGCATACAGTACGTTTAAAAGGGTTAGGGTTAGGGTTAGGGCGTTTCATCATGGACAATGCAAGTTAACAAAATTGCACTTTCTAAAACGTGTGTTGGGGTAAAAACTCAACTCCGAAAATCCTGACAAATGAAAACACGCAGACAGACTACAAAAACAAAGCGAGTATTGCACCTGTGTGTCGATGTCTCTGATAGCTAAAAATCAGTATCGTACACGCACCAACATTACAATGGCACCTTGCATCTTCGTCGGATTAATATTATTTTAATAATGGAGGTTTTTGTGATTAACGTCTATGAGTGGAGGACATGTTGAAATGTATTTTCAATACAATTCGAGTCATGTAGTACGGAAGCGTATTGCATTCACTTGAAAAAAAAAAAGTCCTGTTTTTCTGACTAATTTTTGGGGGGAGCTTTGTTTTTTTGAGCATTTTTTTCTGTTTTATTGAATATTTTTTCCCTGTTTTTTGAGGGGTTTTTTTTCAGTTTAAAAAAAAATTCTTCTGTTTTTCTGAGTAATTTTCCCCTGTTTTATAAAATATTATATTATATTATTATTATTATATTATTATATTATATATTAAAAATAATTATTTTTCTATTTTTCTGTTTTTCTGAGTATTTTTTTTAAAGGGGTTTTCCCTCAGAGATGAGAGAACAAACCACAATACAGAATACACATTTATTCCTTTATTGAGAGCCAGTAAGTAAACATGACCATCTTGTTGCATATGGATTATGCGGGAAAGTGTCCGCTTCCGCTATTAGCGAGTCTGCAACGTCACTCGGAGTTCAGAGGTAAAATAAAATAAAAAAATTACTCAGAAAAACAGAACACCAGCTCTGTTTTTCGGAAGATATATTTTTTTCTGTTTTTTAAATATTTTTTTTTCTGCTTTTTTAAATATTTTTTTCCTGGGTTTTTTAAAATATTTTTTTCCCGTTTTTTTTTTTAATATTTTTTTTCTGTTTTTTTTTAATATTTTTTTTCAGCCTGTTTTCCAGAATATTTTTTGACATAAAAAAATATTCAGTAAAACAGAAAAGAATATTCAGAAAAACATCCATCCATCCATTTTCTTAACCGCTTCTCCTCACAAGGGTTGCGGATATTCAGAAAAACAGAAAATTTAAATAAAATTAAAAAATATTTTAAAAAAGCTCCCTAAAAAAAATAGTCAGAAAAACAGTTTTTTTGTTGTTGTTTTTTCAAGTGAATGCAATACGCTTCCGTAATGTAGAGCATGTTATATTAAAATAAAAATGAATAAGCGGTTTGGAAAATGGATGGATGGATTATTGAAATTTGAAAAAGTTATGTATAAGCAGTTCAGAGAATAAATGAATGCAAGACTGCATGTAAACTTATGGTTCACCTGGTAAATTAAGAACTACCAAACATGCTCAGCAAGGTTTTACTAGAAATTGACAAATGTTGATTACATGTGAAGTGCCACAAAGCTCTGACCTAGAACCCCTTTCTTTCACTGTTAAGTGTGAAAAAAAACATTCTCAGCCTTATTCTAGGCCCACAGTGCTAAAAGTGAAAATGCACTTTTTCCATTGAACCTGCTGTTGAGTCGAGCGTTTCAAACATGAATCGGGTCAAAGCGGCTACCACCTGGTCCCGCACACGCATTTATGCGCGCTCATGCGAGGTGCCGCCAGTAAACAGTGTGACTCACAGCAACACTTTTTCTTTTTTCTTTTTTTTTTATCCAGAGATCCTACTGTGGAGCAACCTAGCACTTAGCATCAAAGTGTCAGCATCCAGAGGGGCTTTTAAAGGTCATGTCTACACTCATCTGTGCATGAACAGAAAATGATAGGCAGGTCCCGTGAGCATATTGTGTGTGTGTGTGCATTTGTATATATACCGGTATATATATATATTCGATTTTTTTATATGGCTGGGAGCCAAAAGTGTTCCAATATATCTAGAAATTACACATGCAAAATATTTATTCAATATATGATGGTTTAGGGGGTTCCACCATATATATATATATATATTTTTTTTTTACTATTAGTAAATAATGGTCAATGGGTGCCAAAGCGATGTGCGGTAAAACAAAAGACTTCTTCTCAAGAAACTGAAGTGACATTCATTGATTCAGTTAGATATGTATAGTCTCATTACATTTTACCATCATATCTGTTGTGTGTGTGTTTTTACTTTTATAGTCATAACATCAGCTAGCCAACGTTTGCTAGCCACAGTTAGGCTAGTTAAACAAACCTATTCAAAACATGGTTACATCATAACATGTTAAGATGGACCAGGATATTTTTCTTACAGTATAATAAACCCTGATGGATATTAAATGATAAATTCTTGAGTGTTAAAGGAAACAAAACCGTTTCATAGCTAAAATGGCACAGAATAGCTACTAGTAATGATTAAGGGTGTGCCCAAAAAATCGATTCTCTTAAGAATCGCGATTCTCATTTAGTCTGATTCAGAATCGATTTTAAATGTCCCAAAATTGATTTTATTTAAATTATTTTATACTGTGTGTGTGCCTTTATTTGGAGCGCTGTTCATGTTGCACCCGATTTGGCCACTTGGGGGCAGTGTGGTTCCACGCGGTCTAATACACTGTTAAGTTGTAGCCACATTAGAGAGTAGAAGGAAAAAGTCCCGATCAAGTTATTCCAATAAAAGTTGTTGTTTTTCTGCGTGGAGCCGTTCTTTTGAGTGATAGAATTGCCGCGATTAGCGCGCTAATTAGCATTAGCAAGTCAGACTGGAGTAGATCATTACAATTCCTTGCACATCTATAGATTGAAGCAAAAATCATTGTCAATCAAATCATTTTGAATCAAAAATCGTTCTTAATCAAAAATCGGTTCTGAATCAAATCGAATTGTGAGACATTCAAAGATTCCAACTCCTAGTAATGACCCAATGATTGTTGAGTACGTTACACTATCATATCTGTAATTGTCTGTGTTTTTGTTTGTTTGTTTTTTACTTTTACAGTCAATTAGCAACCCCCTTCGCTCCGGGCTGTTTTACTGGATTTTGACTGATTTTGCAAGGCCCAAAGAATATTGTGTTCTACTGCTAAAAAAAAACATGGAACCTACCAAAGAAAGATTAGAGTCTCTTCTTTCATTAGGAAAAAAGTATGTTTGTATCTGTTTCCGTTTCGCAGAAATTAGCATATGAATATAGCTAAATTTTGTCACTTTTCACATTACTGGTGAAAACACTGACAAAAAGAGCTTGTTGCAACATGGCCATGGCTGATCTCTTATACTCTGTTGCCACCTGCTGGCTGTTTTTTTTTTTTGTTTTTTTAAAATAAATAACTACCATTGCTCATGTTTTTGTTGTGTTTTAGAGGATAAAAAAAAAAAAAAAGTAATATGCACCCAATATTTATTTATGCAATCAATCAATGCAGATTATTTTTTGAAGGGAAAAAAAGGCAGTGTTTCTTATTTCCTGAAGTGTTTAAACCTCGCTTTTAGAGACACTGAATATTGATTGTGACTCACACACACACACACGTGTGCGCACACACAAAGTCTCCTGTACTTCCTGTTGTCTGGCTGTCACACTCTCAGGTAGCGGGGCAGAAAGAGGAGGTGACAACTGACAAGCACACACACACATACACGACTACACAAACCACTTAATATCTCATCTGGCTTTTTTTCAGTGGCGCTCACACCTCTTCTCTGTCTCACACCATTTGTGTGTGTGTGTGTCACAGTCAGGGTTCACCGGCGGGTGAGCTGGCAGCGTCGCCACGTTACTGTATTCTCCATTTGACTCTGACTGTTGACTCACTCCTAGATTTGTTTTTGTATATTTTTGGCCGAGCTTTCTCGCCCCTGATGTGAGAGGAAACGCCATATGGTTTATACGGCCCGCTATAATTTGTGATATTGTTGTCGTGTTAGCCTAGCGTGCATATTACAGCATTTTCTGTTATTTTTGTGGATGGCTATGCTAAAATATAGAGATATGGAAGTCAATGTGAACAGCAGCAAAATGAGTCAGCAGCGTAAAGGGCCGATGTCATAAAATAAATTAAGCCTCAATAGTCTATAATATGGAAACAGCTGAGAATTGGGTCAAAAAATAACTCAACTATGGGTCAAAAATGGACCGATCAATTTGACTTTGAGTCAAAGTTTGAGTCAAGAAATGAGTCTTTTAGTGTAAAACAACCACTGATCTGAATATATGACTGGATAGCCCATACACACAAGTCACAGGGCGGCCATCTTGCTCCTCCCATCTCGCGAGAAGACGGTATACGTACAGATGAGACATATACAGCTCGTAGGCAGGGGGGTTTGTGTGTGTGTGGGGGGGTTGTTGCGGGGTGGTCAAAATTTTTTAACAAGAAAAAAAATAACAATTGGACGGTATGTGCTGCTTTGAAAATCCCCTTTTTCTTTTATCGCTCAGTTCCTTAGACTCCAGTATTAGATTTGGCGGAGGTATCTTTTGTTGAATTCCAATTATATTATAATTCTTTCATAAAAATAAACATGTTTCCTTCTGTAAACATCATTAAGCATATAATGTATACATGTATTTAAGTAATGTTCGACACTGTAAATGTATAGGATCGTATGTCGAGAAAACGATTTTTGGGAGGAGCAATATGGCGGCCTCGCGACTTCAAAAGTCTTCCAGTCATATATTCAGATCAGTGAAAACAACTCATAAATATTGGTCAGATCCTTTACTTGGTGTCAAAAATTGGGTCATTTTGTATAAAACAACCCAAAAAAGTTGGGTCAAATTGACCCATAAAGTGGATCGGTCCATTTTTGATCCATAATCGGGTTATTTTTGACCCAACTTTTTTAGAGTGAATATTACATAATTGTATGGAGACACTCATCAACACACAAGTTGGGATTAAAGCAGCAATACATTAATAGAGTCATGGACATGCCATTGAGACTAAGATCAGAGTTGTTTGTCATTTTGTTAATTTTAGGCAAGAAAAATTCCGCCTTTTTTTTTTGTTGCCTCTGTGATTGAACCGCAGCCTCCGCGCAGGCGGACATCAAGTCGATCTAAATAAAGCCTGGCTCGGGCCCTCCCACGGCCGGCCCTCTCAAATTGCATAAACGCTTTCCCCCTGTCACTTTAATGCGAAGCCTCAGCGCAGTGCGCATGATTAAATGCGCGCGGCTGTGTGATTATGGTCGTAAAGGGACGGGCCGAGATGGGGAAGCTGTCAGCCGCCGCCGCCGCTTGCGCGCCATGTGGCAAGCCGTCATTTTCAGACATTATCGTGCCCGCCGCTTGTCTCATCTGCGGGCAGCTTGGTTGCGAATATCCCACCTAACGTCTTTTTTTTTTTTTTTTGCAAGGCGACACATTACACAGTAAGTCGATGTACACACACCTATTATTTAACATCCCAAAAATATATATAAAAAAAAAAAAAAGAATTCCTAAGGTGTCGTCATTTGAGGACAACAATAAAAGCACTCAGTGTGGGCTAATAGAGTGGGGCGGGTCAATCGGATTTCTGGAGAAGGTATTTTGTAGAAAAGGCTTAATAAAAAAAATGACACTAGAAAAATAGGAACTCTTTTGTGCGTAATAATAGGAGAGTATACTGTATTTTCACCACCATAATTATTTAAAGGCACAGTCCCCGTTATGGATTGTATTTCTGTATTTAACACACACATAAGGCGCAGCGTACTATTGGGCACAACGGGGCTAAAAACAAACGGTAGCATGTATGCTAAAACATACGGTAGCAAGCATTCGAATGTATGTTTTAAAAAGGCAACGAAAGCAAAACAGTGAGTTCGGTTGTAGTTTAGAATTCAATATTTAGCATTGTACTCATGTTATTCGTTGGCTGACATTTGCCTTTTTACCTATGGGGGAAAAAATGCATGTAAAAGGCGCTGACAATATGATTTTTTTAATATAATTATAATAATAATAAATATAATAACTAGTTATTATTTTTTTCAAAATAAATTATTATTAATAAAAAAATAAAAAAATATATATAATCAGTATCTCCGTTATGGATTGTATTTCTGTATTTAACACACACGTAAGGCGCAGCGTACTATTGGGCGCATGCTAAAAACAAACGGTAGCATGCATGCTAAAACATACGGTAGCAAGCATTCGAATGTATGTTTTAAAAAGGCAACGAGAGCAAAACAGTGAGTTCGGTTGTACTTTATAATTCAATATTTAGCATTGTACTCATGTTATTCGTTGACGGACATTTGCCTTTTTACCTATGGAGAAAAAAATCCATGTAAAAGGCACAGATAATATTATTTAAAAAAAAAAATATATATATATATATATATATATATATATATATATATATATATATAAATATAACTAGTTATTAATTATTTCTAAATAAATTCTTATTAATAATTTTTTTTTTAAATCAAATAAAAGATAAAAACAAAAAAACAAACAAACAAAAATATATATATATATATATATATAATTTTTTTCTTCTTTTTTTTAAAGATCAATAAAACAGTTCTGATTGGTCCAGATGTAAATAGTGTTTTATTGCAAAGTTAGATGGTTATCTCTAAGTGAAGTTTTTTTTTTTTTAATGAAACTAATGGCTTTTTAAGGTCATTGTCATGAAATGTAAACAGACCCAAGTCACTGAAACTATCCCAACTCCCCAAACTCCACTTTCCCTTAAGGTGCATCACATTTCCACTGTAGTATCAACGTAATAAATTGTTCCAGATGTCCTATTCTGTCCCAAGAGGTCCAAACATTCACAGTAACACACACACACACAGATGATTGGTAACTGTGACTGCACACACACACCCGACTGGTTGGACGTCACTTTTCCCGCAGGCCTCCAGCCAATTAGCCCACTAGCGAGCTAGAGCGGAGAGAGAGAGCGAGAGCAATGCTAATGCAAGCAGCTGGCTGGCGGAAAAGCCCACAAAAGGCGGCTTTCCCTCTCCTCGCTTAATCTTCTTCCAATCTGCCCGCTAATGCTCACCCACACCCAAACATTACGGGCAAATCCCAACAGGTAAACCAAGACGTTGCCGGGCGGAGAAATCGATCTTAGTGTGCCAGACGGACTCTTTGAATCCACCGGAGAGGAAAAAGTGACTTTGCTCACAAGAGCGAATAAAACGTCAAGAATTGTTAAGTGACGTCAGGACAGTAGGGAATGATAAATGAACCTGAAATGCAGGATTCATTGAAATTGGGCATGGGATTGAATTGGATTGAAATAAATTGGGAATCAAAGGATCATGGGGATTGCAGTCTTCACTGTTAAAAGCATCTTGTAGTTGCTTCATTTACTGTCAATAAATAGCGCAGTGTATTCGTTTACGTTATAGTTTTCAATACCAATTGTATACTTAACACATTTTAATTCACTATCTTGTCCATTGTTTTGACATAATGGGATTAATTAATGGGACTCCAATTGGGGAATCCAAGATGGATGACATTGTGGCATCACAAAGGGATGAGAATGAGAATGTTGCTGCTTATGTGATTGTTACAGTTGTTCCATGTATAATATTACTTTATATTACACTATATAACTTATAACAAATTATATAGAAAGCATACATTTTAAATAAAGGGATTACTGTGTTTAATGGGATTTCAATGGGGAAATCCAAGATGGCTGACTTTGTGGCACTACATAGGATTATGGGAGTTGTAGTCATCACTGTTGAAAGTAGAGGTAGAGAGAGTAGCGAAAATTGTACTTAAGTAAGAGTAGTTACTTTAGAATATGACTCTTTTAGTTTTTATTCATTTGTTTAGTTAAATAATTGGTTAATTTGCTTAAAGGTAAATATTTCTTGACAATAATATGTTATATAGTCTAAACATGACATCCTGATTAATATTACATTTGTGGATTATGAGTTATGCAGCAAAATCTAGCCGTTTTTATCCATATCAGGCGTCAGCCATTTTGCTACTTGCTGTCAACTGAAGATGACATCACAGTTGCTCAGCAGGTAACGACCAATCACAGCTCACCGGTTTTCTGAAGCTGAGCTGTGATTGGTTGTTACCGGAGATCTGAGCAATATTGATGTCATTTTCACTCGACAAAAGGTAGCAAAATGGCCGTCTTCTGATATTGATAAAAAACGGCTAGCATTCCACTAATGCAATATTAATCAAAATATCATATTTGGACTAGTTGGGCTGCATAGAACATATTATTGTCCAAAAAAAAGGGTTGACATCACCCTTAACTCATTCACTGCCATTGACGCCAATAAACGTCAAAAATTCATTTGAACTATTTCTATAAGTTTAATATTTTTTTCCACTTTTGTTAACAAGAGTATGAAAACATAGAAAACAAATATTGCACATTTAGAACAGATATAAAATTTGTTATTAATTGTGAGTTAACTTAGTGAATTTATGCGATTAATTACAAATAATATTTTTAATCACCCGATGCCCCTAATTTTTAATAAACTTTTCTTCTTCTTTAAATCGGGAATTAACTATTAAACTCATGCGATTAATTACAATTTTAAAAGATAATCACCTGACACCCTTAATTTTTTAAATAATATTTTCTTCTTTAAAAAAAAAATATTTGAAAAAAGAAAAAAATATTTAAAATTAGGGGCGTCAGGCGATTAAAATTTGTCACATGACTTCACTAGTTGACTCACCATTTTATATCTGCTCTAAATATACAATAACGTATTTTTCTAGGTTTTCATACTCATCCTTGTTAACAAAAGTGGGGAAATGTTTTTTTTAAACTAATAGAAATAGTTCAAAAGAATGTTTGACGTCTATAGCCGTCAATGGCAGTGAATGAGTTTTAATGTAAACAAAATAGAAATACAACACATTTTTATTAGACAGCTTGTATATTTTATATACAGTATATTGAATGTGTATTAAAAATAATTTGTGTATGTGTGTGCACGTTGTGTGTGTCTTCAACATGGACAAAAGTATTGGGACATGTGTAGAAGTTTTCCTTTTTACATGTAAAAATGCTTCTGGCTCTTGTGTAAAGAGCTTTTCTGAAAAATGTTGATGTGGCTTCTTCTCGTCATTGCGACAAGGTCGTTTGCGTGTGTCCAAATCTCGCCAGGTAGAACACAATCGCACACAAACAACAAGTTTGGCCTTCCTCTTCCTCTTACGTGGTCAGACTCACTTCTCCCCCACTTGTGTTTACCCTGCACACACACATATTGTCTGTACACACATGCACACGCGCACACACACACGCACCTCTAGTGCACTGTTGAAATGGGTCCCCGGGAAAATTGGATCTTTTCCACGGCTTAAATTCCACAGAGTTAGAGGCATGCAGTTGCCTAGCAACAGCAGTTCTTTTTTTTTTTTTTTTACAGAAGAGCTCAGTATTGTTCATTCGATTTGACATCATCATTGCTCTCCTTTTTTTTTTTTTTTTTTTTTAAAAAAACAACAAATCAATTAAAAAAAATTTAATAAATGTTTTTTTTTTTTTAAATACATATACATATATATATATATATACATATACACACATATATATATATATATATACTTTTTTTTTTGTATGTGGGTGAGAATGTGTATGTGCGTGTGTGTGTGTGTGTGTGCGTGCGTGCGTGCGTGCGAGCGTGTGTGTATTCATCAGTTCACCTAAAGCCCATTAAAAAAAATCCCATACTAATAATATAATATAATAATAAATTGCCAAATGCAGAAACATCAATGTAAGTTATCACGATGCAGTGGCTCTCGCTAACAGACAGAATTAAGTAACCGGAATTAGGTTAAAAAATTCTATATACGTAGACCATGTTTCTTTAAATTTTGATATTTGTTTTTTATTTGAGGCAGATATTTTTTCCATTAAAATGTGATTTATGAGGAGGTTAGACCATTGGTCGATATTCAGAGTTTGTTTATTTTTCCAGTTAACAAGAATTGTTTTTTTAGCGATAGTAAGGGCTACAAGTGTAGATTGAAATTGTTTATGTGGTAAGTCAGTTGTTGTTAGGTCACCTAGCAAACACAAGTTTGGAGATAAAGGTATCCTACAGTCCAAAATAGCGGAAAGTTTTTCTAAGACTTTAGTCCAGAAATACATAACCGGAGTACATAACCATAAAGCATGAACATAAGTGTCTGTAGTGTTTTGTAAACATTGGAGACAAATGTCGGAGTCTGAGAGTCCCATTTTCTTCATCATATATTGAGTAATGTATGTTCTGTGAATAACTTTATATTGGATAAGTTGTAAATTTGTGTGTTTTGTCATTTTAAATGCGTTTTCACAAACTTGAATCCAAAAGTCAGGTTCCGGTATTATAGACAAGTCTGTCTCCCATTTCGAGATGGGTAAAGACATTTTATCAGTATATGAAAGTAACTTATATATTTTTGAAAGTTTTTTTGTTGTTGTCGGAGAAAGCTTGTTAATATCTTTAGCTAAAACAGGCGGTTGGAGCGTACCCCGAAGTGTTGGAATTTTTTTCTTTATCATATTTTTAACTTGTAGATAATGTAAAAAAAAATCCGTTTTTTATATTGTATTTTTGGAGCAAGGATGTATATGATATAAACATATTATCTGAGAAGAGATGGTGGAGATGTGTAATTCCTTTCCTTTCCAGCTAAATGAAACGGTTGGTTGTTAAGTTGAAAGTCGGGGTTATGCCATAGGGGAGAAAGTCCACAGGGCTCCACTTGGGCTTTTGTCAATTCTAGTGCCTTCCACCAGGCAGTCACGGTGGCGGAAATCATTGGGTTTTTAAAACAATTATGGCGCTTAATTGATGTTGTAATAAAGAGTAAATCTCGAAGTCTGAGGTTATTACAATCCTTCTGTTCTAGTTCCAACCAACAGTTAGTGTCTCTGTTGGGTTGTGCCCATAGAACGATATATTGTAGCTGGTTAGCTATATAGTAGTACATAAAATTTGGTGCCTCTAGACCACCTTTGGATTTGCTTTTCTGAAGAGTAGATAGACTAATCTTTGCTTTTTTTTTATTCCAGTAAAATTTTGTTACGGCTGAGTCCAACAACTGGAACCATTTAGCCGTAGGTTTAAATGGAATCATTGAGAAAAAATAGTTTATTTTAGGTAAAACTTTCATTTTAATGGTGGCTATTCGTCCTATTAGAGAAATAGGAAGATTATTCCAGCGCTCCAAGTCACTATAAATGTTATCCAGAAGTGGAGAAAAGTTTAAATGAATTAAATCAGTTAATTTAGGTGAGATTTTTATGCCTAAGTATTTTAAATTACCTATAGGAAATGAGTAGGGTGGGTCCTGGCTTGCAGGGTTCCATGAATTTTCTGTAATAGGTAGAAGTGTTGATTTTGTCCAGTTAATAGAATAATCTGATAACTGTGAGAATTTAGTTATTAAATTAAATACTTCCCCTAGCGAAGTAGCCGGCTTTTCTAAATAAAGTAAGATGTCATCGGCATATAGATTAATTTTATGTTCTGTTACCCCAGAGTGAATTCCTTGAATCCTTCTTTCCTGGCGTATGGCTAATGCAAGTGGCTCAATAAATATTGCAAATAATAAAGGGGATAGTGGGCATCCCTGTCTTGTGCCTCTCTGTAAAGTAAAGCTCTGAGATATAATCCCATTAGTAGTAACTGTAGCTTTTGGAGAATCATATAATACTGATACCCAGTGGATAAATGATTTCCCAAAGCCAAATTTATTTAAAACAGCAAAGAGGAAGGACCAGTTAACTTTGTCGAAAGCTTTTTCTGCATCCAATGATATAATAACTGCCTTTTTATCATGCCGCTGTGACATGCTAATAAGGTTAAAGAGTCTCCTAATATTATTAATAGAGTGCCGATCTTTAATAAAGCCTGTTTGGTCGCTATGAATAATTGTCGAGATTACTGTTTCTAGTCTAGATGTGAAAGCCTTAGTGATAATTTTAATATCAGTATTAATTAGTGAAATCGGACGGTAACTTGATGGAAGGGTGGGGTCTTTTTCTGGCTTTAATAAAAGTTTAATTGCTGCTGTATTCATGTGTGGGCGTATGTAACCCTTAGTTTTAATTTCTGTTACTACTCTTAAGAATAGTGGAGCAAGCATTAACCAGAAGTGCTTAAAAAATATAGCCGGATAACCATCCGGGCCAGGTGCTTTGCCATTAGGCATACTATCTAGAGCACTGTACAACTCGTTTATAGTAAGTGGCGCATCTAACATGTCTTTATATTCAGTAGTTAACTGAGGCATATTTAAGCTACTGAGGAATGCCTCAATATGCTCAGGGTTAGGCTTGTTAGTTTCTAAGTATAGGTTACGATAATAGTTATAAAAAATGTGATTAATTTCTTCTGGTGATTGTGTGCATTCACCAGTTGTCCCTTTAATCGCCGTTATAAGAGACTTTTCCCGATTGCGTTGAAGTTGGTTTGCAAGAAATTTACCTGATTTGTTATTATATTCAAAGTTGTTATATCTCAATTGTTGTATTATAAATTCTGTCTTTTTAGTTAGCATATCGTCTAACTGTATTTTTGTATTTTGTAAGTCAGTCCATATTTGGTTATTTGGGTTTATTGCGTACTCATCCGTCAGTTGTTTAATTTTATCTTCCAAGTCTTTTTCTGATTTTTGATCCTGTTTCTTTTTATAAGATGAATATGATATAATTTTACCTCTAATTACTGCTTTCCCAGTTTCCCAGAGAAGAGATGGGGATAGGTCTGGAGAGTCATTTATTTCCAAAAAGTCTGCCCATTCTTTTCTTATAATTTTGTCAAACTCTGCGTCGTTTAGCAGTGAGATGTTAAACCGCCATGTCGGTGGTGGTTTAAAGGTATAATCAACTTGTAGGGAAAGGGAGACTGGTGCATGGTCGCTAATAATAATAGGATGTATTTTTGTAACAGTTTTATCAGCAATAGAGTTATTTGTAAGAAAATAATCAATTCTTGAAAAAGACCGGTGCACAGCGGAAAAGAAGGTAAATTCCTTCTTATTTGGGTTTTTAAGTCTCCAGATGTCGACGAGGCCAAAGTCATCCATATATTCCCCTATTACTTTAGTAGATTGTAATCGTCTACATGTTGTATTATTAGAACGGTCAATTAATGGATTTAAGACTGTGTTAAAGTCTCCTCCAATAATAATAGTAGAGTTCGCTGCTAAATCAAACAGCTGAGAGAAAAATTCATGGAAAAAGGCCGGATCATCATTATTAGGGGCATATAAATTACCAAGTGTATATATTTTATTAAATATAGTCACCTGAATAATAATGTATCGGCCCTCTGGGTCTATTATTGTATTATTTAAAGTAAAGAGTAAATTCTTATGTATGAGTATACAGACTCCTCTTTGTCTACTATTATAAGGGGCAGAGTACGCTTGGCTAAAATTCTTATCAATAAGTAATTTTTCTTCAGATTTTTGTAGGTGGGTTTCTTGTAGGAGGCAAATATCTGCTTTTAATTTTAAGAGATGGTCTAAAGTTTTTATTCTTTTTGCTTCTGAGCGAGCGCCACAAACATTCCAGGAAACCAGAACTAATTTATGCATACAAACAATATAGACTCAGTCCTGTGTATATATCTGCATAGGCCATTTGTCAGTATTAGTATGTTATAGGATAGAATCAAAGTGGTTAGGTGGTTTATGTAATTTGTGTAAAATATGAGGTAACGAGTAAGTAAATATAACAGTGAAAAAACAGGTAGGGAGGTAAAAGTAAAGGAAGTTAACGGGGGATTAAACATAAAAATACACCAATAACTGGTAACCTAAGCGAGATTTTTGTTTAAATATACTTTAGATATAGTTATGTATTTAATAATATATTTATAATATCGCCTAAACATAATGAGTATTCATATTTAAGGTTTTATAACCACATATACAGTATATGTATACATCTAATGATCAAACAAAGTTTAGTTCCACCAATGCCATTTAGAACAGCCAGGGAGTGGAGTTGGGGTTCCGGAATAGTTGGCCATCGATGTATAGTTTATCGACGACCATCGCAGTCCGTTTACCCTCCTGCCTATTTTGTTTCATTATAGGAAACAGTACCTTTCGCCGCTCATTAATCTCTCTCGGGAATTGGTCGTTCATTCCAAATGAGGTCCCTTTAAGCTCCCGTCCTTTACTTTTAACAAATTCTTTCTGTTTAAAATGCTCAAACTTGGCGATAATAGGACGGGGTCTGTTGCCCCTAGGGGCTCCAAGCCGATGTACCCGGTGAAAAGAGATGTTATTTACCGACTCCTGAGGAATTTTTAACGACGTCGTCATAAATTTTTTTATCTCAACCTCTGGATTGTCAGAGGTATTCTCGGATATTCCTGAGAATATTAAATTCTCCCGCATGCTACGGGATTGAATATCCAGAACAGTTTCTTTTAGCGTTTTATTTTCCTTTTTAACGGTTTCTAACTCGGCTGAAACGGTCACGAGTGTAGAGTGTAACTCGGCATTGTCTCGTTGGAGCTCACTTGCTTGTTGGCTGAAGAATTCCATACTTACTTTCAATTCTTTGACGTCCTCGCTGATTAGGGAGAGGACCTCTAATTTTTTATTTATGGACTCCAGCATACTGACCGAAACCTCCGTAGTGGCTAGGTTCTCCGTGTCCGTCGCTGAATCATTTTTCCTCTTTTTCGAAGGTTTTCTCGACAGTTTCTCGACGGAAGGATTCTCCATCGCGCAGCTGTAAAAATATGCGTCGATGAAGCGTTCGAGGTCCTCCACGTTGGGTGGTATTCCAAATCTGTCGGATGAAAAAGAGAGGGGGAAAAAAAAGAAAGGCAAGATATATGATGGTTAAATTTGGATTAGTTTAGTATAATAGAGCTAATTCTATCTTAGCAGCAGGGCGCCGCCATGTTGGGGTTTCCCGGTCTCGCTGTAGGTCTCGCGATAGTCACAGCATCTCGCGCATGCGTCCAAACACAGGCTTTTCCCCTTCCTGAGGAGCCTAAAAGGACAGTTGCAACAGCAGTTCTGTATCCACCTCTTTTTGGCATATTCTTCTTCTTTTCACTCAGACCTTCAAAAGTTAAACAATCATGAAAGGCCATTATCTGTCTGTAAACAATATTGATTGCTATGTGTACAGGAATGTAAATTATTTTCCATACTATAAGAAACTCTTTTTTTTTTTCATTATTAAAATATGTATTTATTTACCTGTTGTGAAACGTCACATTGCACTTGAAGTTTTACAATACTACACACACCACCAGAAGAAGACACTTCCAGAAAGCGATCAAATGTGCGTCGAGAGACACTGAACAAAATATATTTTATTGATTTGGTTAAAGAGGCTTTGAGTCGGGCTATTAGCGTGTTTAGCAAAGGGCTTTCACCATTAAAACAACTGCAATTAGTTAGATATTTAACCATTTGTTTTTATTTGCTTCTACGTTGTTTGTCAAAGTAACTTTGCGATAAAGCAATTGCCTGCTCCGATTTATAGAACAGACTTTTCTCACCTTTCATTTGACAAGCCAAACAGGAATATTGAGTCGGTGTAGCTAACTTAGATGCTAACTACAATTTTAGATAGCTAATAGCTCATAGCTTTACAATATCAGGCTCTGAGGACAACAGGTGTGAAACCATAGCCCACAAACAGAAAATGTGTCTCAACACATCGTACTGTTGGTATGTTTTGTCTAATTCACAACAACAGATCAACACTGTCTACTTAACTCATTCACTGCCATTGACGGCTATAAACGTAAAAAATTCATTTGAACTATTTTAATTTCTCGCGTATGTTAGAATACTGTGGAAGACAAAGACTAAAAGCATAAATGTGAGGTTTTATTCACTTTTCTACAAAGCAAAATGGTCAAAGGCCTGGTCATGCTAGTGCCACATGCTAATTTGCTGTCTAGAGATCAGGAACTGTTTATTACTTTTTGACATTTACACAGATGAAACAATTAGCTTCAGAATACATGAGAGTCATGCTGAGAATGCGTGACACCATGGACACATATAAATGTCAGCTTGAATGAAACATTTAAGAAGAAAAATTGTTAGCATGCTAACTGGAAGAAAACAGATAACAGCGTAAAGGTGACTTTTATTCACCTTGCTGTAGCGAAATGGCAAGATGCCTGGTCATGCTAACGCTACATGCTACAGGGTGCCTGACCACACTGAAATGCTTTCTTCATGCGAAACATTTACCTAGACACAACTAAAACGACTTGGGAAATTTGTGAAAATTATCTAAATGTCAAATGTAGTTATTTTAATACAAGAACCTCTTTAAGCTGTTGAAGCTAGCGAGTACAGACACAATGAAAGTAAATGGCAGAGTGAATAAAGTCATTGAGGAAAGAAAAACTATCAGAGAATTCACATATTTAGCAAGAGCTCGCTCGCTCACTTTGAATAAGCAGTGCTATTTTTTCTTTCTTTTTTTTCCAGACACTTTCCAAGGTCAGAAGGAAGATAATTAAAATAAAAGTCGTCTCTGCTTATCGCTTTCTTCCCGCTTTGATCGAGCTCCTCGCATAACAAGGCCCCCGGGTCCGAAGCTACGAGAAAGTACAAAAATCCTTTATTGTGCTTGTGTGTGCGTGCGTGGTTGTGTGGAACGTACGTGGGTGAGTGTGTGTATATGTGCACCTAACACTCATATGTGTGTACATGTTTAAAGTATGTACTGATTATTGTCTTAATTATGTCAGACACCAAATTTGGCCTCAGGGATTAATTTTTCAAGAGCTTTTTTTGTGTTGCTGGAAAGCTTTCTGCTCTTTAACAGAAGAAGATATTGCATTAGCATTTTTGCGGAGCTGTTTAATTGGAATAAAAGTGCCGATACTTTTCAGCAGCAGTTACTAAACTGCGGGTAGGGGCTCTAAGTAGCTTGCTGTCTGCATTGTTTCTAGTCAGTGTGCATTCCATTGTAAAAAAAATTATAATATTTTTTTAAGAAAAAGCTAATGATATGTCACTCAATACTATAACTCAATTGTCAACTCTACTATGTTTTTTAGAAGAAAAAACGATAGAGGGGAATCAGATTTTCTAAAACAAAGAAATTATTAATTTGAAAATTATTATTATTAAAAACTGAAATCGTATTGTTATTATGAGCATAAACTTTTTTGGGGGAAAGTAAGCTAATTACAACATTTTTTGTCTCAAATCATAATATTAAGAGCATTTTTTTCATCGTTCATAAAAAGTCACGAGATTCAGAAAAGTCTTGATATTATATTTTAACCTATATCTTTTCTTGAAGGTCATTCTATTGCAAGATTAAAGTCATTTTATGCAAAAGTCTGATTTTTTTAGTCAAATAAATGTGTATTTTTTTGTAGACAGAAAATGTAATTTATTTTATATATTATTTTATATATTATATTTTATATATTATATTTTATAGTTAATTTCTTTAGCAAAAAATATTTTTCGCGAATTTTTTTTCCAAAGATAAAAGTCAGAATAATACAATGTTTTTCCCCCAAGAAAAAAGTCTCTTGAGAATCTCACAAGATTATGTTATTTTTATTTTTATTTTTATTTTTATTTTTATTTTTATTTTTATTTTTATTTTTATTTTTATTTTTATTTTTATTTTTATTTTTATTTTTATTTTTATTAAGAAAGAACGGTCGATTATTTGGAGACATTTTTTAAGAAAAAAAACTTAAAAATCAGACAGTATTTGTATTTTAGACCCCTGAATTTCACATTTAAATAATAAGATTAAAGTTGTTTTTTTGTCACTGTTTTGTGTACATATATATATATATATATATATATATATATATATATATATATACAATTACTTTTTTCCTTGTTTTGATAATTATAATAATAAGATACTTCTAGCAATATCAGTGGCTTGTGAATACACAATACAAACGTTTGATTGTAAATTGGCCACTTAAGGGCAACGTCTGGGTCAAATGGAGGGTTTATGCAGGGTAGGGGTGTTCAGAGGGGCGAGCGGGCGGGGGTTCAGCCAAAGCGTCTCCTTGGGGAGGCGGTGCGTCTGCGTTGAGGCTTTTCCCGCTCCTCTGAAGTCTGCCAACTGCTATCTGGTTACTCCTTGAAGGCCCACCGTGATTAGCCTGCACTCGCATTCCTCGGCCGCCATTTACTGCAATCGGCGCAGACATCCAGCAAACTCAGCACTACACAAGGCAGCGCTAATACAAACACACAAACAGCAAAATGGTCGACCCCATTTTATGAGCAAATACTTAAATGGGACCCTTCAACAAATTTGTCCATACGAAAAAAAAAACACTTGCTGTAAGAGGTATGCTTATATTAGTGTACTAGTAGAAATCAAAAAATATAACTTTTCTGTCATATTCTCTATGACAGAAAAAGGATATGGTTCATGTAATCCATGTCTTTACTGCTTAGTCAACTTTGTGATTTTTAGATGAGGTTTCCTTCTGAGATGACTGATCAAATTGGTGCAGTGTGCGGAATATATAGTCTGAGAAGTGAAAGGTTGAAACCCCACCAGGGACGTTACAATTTTCAGGAATCAGACCAGCCACTTTAGTCCATAATGTTTTAATGAAGATCTACATTATTTATTATTATTATTATTATTATTAATCTAAAACAGGTACATTCGCTCCGATGATATTCATATTATTACATATTGACCAAAAATCAAATTAACAATTGAATGTAGTAACAAGATTAAAGTGTTTGAACCAGTATAACAATATAAATAATAAAATTAGCAAAAGGGCTAAAAGGCATCATCTGGCAAGTATTCATAACATGCGATGAGACAGTGAAAACTTGGGCAGATGAATCAAACGCAGCAAGATTCAGACAGTTAACACTGCATTTCCTGTTAATGCTCTTATTTTGAAACCTTTCACAACATTTCCCGTGCACTACTTAGTGGACTAACGCTAACTTTATGACAGCTGCGGTAATCGGAAGAGGCTTTCCCATCATGCTTTGTGGCCGTTACAAGTAATACTTGTGACAGTTATGCCTCTTTAATGGGTTATTTTGTACAGACAGGGTCACAGTGTTGTTGTTTATAGTCGTTTATTAAATTATTGTGACTTTTGGTCATAATTTATTGTGAGTTGGTGATACCCTTTGGAGGTGATAGTTGGATTCAAAAGCTGTGGACACACTATATTTGTTTAAGGACCCGACTGATATGGGAATTTTTTTTCCAGGCCAATGCCCATATTGGTGCAGAAAAAAATAGCAGATTACTGATTAATTTAAAAAATAATAATTAAATGTTTTTCCTAATGCATATCTAAGGGTGTCAATTATACTCGTGCCTATTCCTTGTGAATAGTGGGGTTCAAGTGTAAATATATTCTTACTTTGTAACAGGAATGAGTCACATGACACTGGAAAGGGGAAATTATTAATCTGGCGCAAATTGGACAGTTTCACTCAGGTGTGTACTCACTTTTGTTGCTAACAGTTTAGATATTAATGGATTTGTGCTGAGCTATTTTGAGGGACCGTAAAATTACAATTATACTATGCATTGTGGAGAAGCGTCTTTTTTTTCCAGTGTTGTCTAATGAAAAGATGGCTAAAACATACTTAATTGAAATATGTCTGTATTGTGTAGTCATATGACATGGAAGCTACTGAGCTAAAATAATAACTTTTATGTATAAAAATTCATAGAAAATATTGAGAAATGTGAAATTGAAAAACAAGAGGCGTATCTCATGCGGGAAGCCCAGCACTACTATTCCACACTGATTTTGAATACATTGGTCACATGACCTGAACTGCGCTATTGAGCTCAAATGCTAAATTTTATGTTTAAAATTCATAGAAAATTTTGAGAAATGTGAAATTGAAAAACAAGTGGCGTATCTCATGCGAGAGGCCCATTTTGACCGATTTTGAGTACCGTACATTGGTCACATGACCTGGACGCTATTGAGCTAAAATGCTAAAATTCACATAAAGTATTGAAAGTCAGTTGAGGGTTGTCTTGTAATCTAAACATGAAACAACGTGTATGGTTCCTTCTGTTTTGAGCATGCCAACAGTGGTCTTGTGTAACGGTCTGCTGAACGTTTGTCCAGCGGTTGAGCTTGTTGTTGGCGTTGCGGTGTTACTGGTAAACTGGTGTCATCCGCACATACACGCCAGTCACCTCGCACAAAACTGTGAGGGCTTGAACAGTCACCTCGTCCTCTTCCTTCCTGCCAGTGAACTGGGCGACCAATCATTTTTTGACGACGTTGTTGCATTATTGAAGTCAGCTGTCAGTCGGTGAGGCCGACGTAGGGGGGGGGGGGGGGGGGTCATTTCCTTGCATCATGTTATTGAAAAAGGATCTCGTCTGCTGTCTGGTGGCGATATTGCAGCCATCAATCATATTTTGTCGGTCGTGTTCACTGACATTTTTCTCGAGTTATTCCTCCTAATAATACTGCACACGCATGCAACCTATAGAAATGTACATGGGAATAGGAGGAAGGTGATGGTAATGTGATTTGACGCAAACAAGCATGGAATACATCATCAGGATTATGATAGAAGTCATCTGTACATAGCCGGGGGTGAAAAGCCTCTCACTGAACTTGCAGCATGTAAAACCACTGGAGGAACATTTTCAATCCATTTAAAGCTCATATAACAGCTTTGATTGTGCATAAAATATGAATACGTTTCACTTCTACTATAAATCGAAATCTTAAGAAGAAATATTGGATTTGGTATGGGATTGAAATCAGATTTCTTTTTTACACACACATACACACACGCACACAAGTGGTTTTATTCATCACGAGAATAAAAAAGATTATTTGGGGGGGGGGGCTCAATCAATGAAAATATGTTTTTCTAAGCAAAATGTGCAACATTATGTGAATTAACTTGCAAGCCTATGAGAAACAATTACGCATCAATATTGTAATATAAATACCTTTTTCTTTAAAAAAAAAAAAAACTACAGGTTTTTTTTCTAATTTAACTGACTTTTTTTGTCCAAAAATATGGCTTTGTAAAGATTTTTTTTTTATTTTTTTTTTCTGAAAAAATAGGCTTTTTTTTAAAAAATGACTTCATATACATTTTTTAAATTAATAGTATTTTTCTTGTAAAAAGGATTTTTTTTCTCTCCCAAAATATGGCTTTAGTTCTTGCAGGAAAATATTTGTACTCAAAAAGTTTTTTTCCCCCTAAAAAAATAAATGAATAAAACCATGCTCATTAGATTGACTCAATACATTTTTAAATGTTTTTTTTTTTATGAATTAAAAATATTTTTTGGGGGGAAAGCACATTTTTAAGGCAAACTTTTCTCCTCTTAAGTTGCCTTTTTCCCCCTCCCAAAATAAAACTTTATTTCCTGGTAAGAAAAAAACTCACAAAATTGTAGTTAGTTGTCTTAAAAACAATATTAGATCATGACAATATTCTTGAAAAAAGAAATAAATAAACTGTACACTTTCAAGATTTAGTGTTTTTTTCCACAAATACTAACAATATATACTATATATACAATATATTATTTTTGGGGTTTAAAATATGAATATTTGTGTAAAAAAATATGACATTTTTCTGGCATGTGTGTTGCTTGTGAACTATGTTTTTCACTTGATTTTCATGTATTTAAGCCCCCCCCACACACACACACACAAACCGCTATACTGTACTATGTTTCATAGTTTGAATTTAGATTAGCACACCTTCTGTATAGTACCAAGATGGCTACAACATGATGGAGTTTTTCTGGAAGAGAAGAGTCAGAGAAGGCCCCCAACTAAGCGATACTTTGTTCCCACAGAGCAGAGCGAGCATATGCCTATAAGTATTTTTGTACAGACGTTGTGTAGCTGTATGAGTTCAAGTCAAAATTGCTTGAAGATGAATGAATTACTGTAACATCTATGCTAATGTCAATTAGCTCATCTATGCTATTTCACTTTATTTCTTAGCATGAAGCTAGAGGACTTTTGTTTTGTGTGTCAGTTTCACAGCAAAATTTGGTAAAAAAGTATGCCGGGGTGGGGGCAGTTTTGGGCATCATATCCTTTACACGTGTGTGTTTTTGTGTGTATGTGTCATCCACTGATAACAAGGGTAAGATGGTTTCCTGACGTGAGCTCAAACATGACCAAAGGGGATCATAAGCATGAGAATGCGACTGTGGCTCTCTTCAACCACCCCCAACCTGATTGACACTTCCAGCCCGTAATCATAGGCAGACCCCCATCCCGACTCCTCTCCTGCCCTCCCCCTCCGGCTGGGAGCAGACAGACTGTCTTTACCCCCCCCCCCCCCCCCCCGGTCCCCCGTCATCCGTTTAAGTCAATTGGCACAGGCATCCCAGAATGCATTCATGCAATCAGGCACGTGCGCAACAATTCATACACACACACAAACACGTTTGTATAGACACACTGTATTTACACGTATGACGCACAGCAGGCTCACGCAAGGCCGCGGCGCAAGCGCTTGATCCAAAAATAGCACGTACACCTCCAAACAAAAATCAACTTTTAAGGGATGACTCACATTCCACGTTCAAACAATCGAGAGGATGTTTAGATCGGCCTGGAGGTCGCATGTGTGCACGCACTCACACGCACACACACTCACACAGCAGAGACCCAAACAACCCCCCCCCCACCACCACCACCACCACCACCACCACCACTCCAAAGGAATGTCCGTCATTAACGCCACCTATACAAGATTTCAGGCCTCCGCTTAGGGTTAGTTAAGTTAGGGTTAAGTACGTAACTATTTTCTTTTTTAGAAAAATGCGCAGCTATATATATATATATATATATATATATAGTATATATATATAAATATATATATATTATTATTATTATTATATAAGTATTTCTGTTTTTCTCCAAAGGTTTGGCACATTTCTTGAAACTGAGATGACATTTTCAAAACTGCAAGCTCATTTGGCCAAACAGACCGTTCAGTTCATTAGCAAAAGCACATATTTATCCCAAAACTGCTCACACACGCTTCACTCCAAATTCCTTTCCCAAACAAAGAGTCGGTACTGTCACAACTGCAAAGATCCTTCTCAATTGCTTTGACTCATCTGCATTCACTTCGTGTTTTTGCCAAAAGTAATTTGGATGATTTTGCACAACACCATGGAACATCTGCAAAAGTTTATATCCCTCCCAAAACAGCTTACCTATGCGTCAAAATCTAATTTCTATGTTATACAAGTAGTCAGTGCCCCCAAAATGCATTGTCCCTTTGGCATTCTGTGAGCACCACAAGTCAAAATCATTAGATGTTTTGTCACAACAGCAGAGGTGCTGCTAACAAAATAAAATTATTGGATTAGCTGGCAACCAGTTCAGGGCGTACCCCGCCTACTGCCCAAAGCCGGCTGGGATCGGCTCCAGCGCCCCCTGCGACCCTTGTGAGAACAAGCGGTTAAGAAAATGGATGGATGGAAAGATGGAGGTGTTCTGAGCTCAGGTAACAACCAATCAGGCTCACCTATTTTCTGGTCATGTGATCTTCGCAAACTGAACCATGATTGGTTCGTTACCTGTGATGTCATTTTCAGTCGACAGCTAGTGGCAAAATGTGTTTTTAACTCATTTATCGCCATTGACGGCTATCAAAAAATCATTTTAACTATTTCTATTAGTTTAACTTTTCCCCCCCACTTTTGTTAACAAGAGTATAAAAGCCTAGATTTTTTTTTTTTAATAATCTTTTATTGTATTTTTATTTTATTTTAAGGAGATTATTAAAAAATTAGGGGCGTCAGGCGATTAAATTTGTAATTGTAATTAATCGCATGACTTCAATAGTTAACTCACGATTAATCGCAAATTGTATATCTGTTTTAAATATACAATAATATTCTTCTAGGTTTTCATACTCATGTTAACAAAAGTGAAAAAAAAGTTAAACTAATAGAAATAGTTAAAAAAAAAAAAAGTTTTACGTCTATAGCCATCAATGGCAGTGAATGAGTTAAAGGTATTAATTGTTCATGAAAAATAATGACTAAACTAATCACATTAATTATAGACAAAACATTCACCTTTTAATTGCGGAAAATGGCTAAATGAGTCAAGTAGCCCTTTAAATTATTATTATTATTGTTTACAATTGTGAAGCAGTTCAAGAACTCAAGAAGTGGAGTTCTTGTAGGCTGAAATGTGGACATTTTGTAGGGCGACAGATGACAAGGCATGACATTCTCCAATTGTTTGTTTTTTCATAGTGCGTAAGGTAAACAAACTGAGGTGTCGTGTCACTGACTACGTTTGCACACAGTCAACAACCCTTTCAAAACCTTTTCGAAAAGCCATGTAAACACGTGGAAAAACACAAATGAGACCCCTGGGTTACCCCTCATGTTACTACTCACCTCTGTAATCGGATGCCCAATGGAGTGCGTTGTGGTCATTTGCCTTATATTTTTCTTGCCGACCTGAGCTGTGAGGCTTGCAATAAAACCTTTTAATGGCTTTATTGCAGGATGGACTCGGAGGGTCATCTTTTTTTAAGGCAAAAGTCATGGATATGCCAACACACACACACACACAAACTTGGAGCCGCTTTGGTTGTACGCTACTGTATTAGCGAGGTTAGAGATTAGCGATGCGAGGGCATGTCGTCCATTATGAGGTCTGTGACTTCAAGGAACGAAGTCCTGTCATGTGACCGCCTGCCTCACTCCGCTCAGTCGGAATCATGAACATTCATGCCAACTGTCTTGATATTTTGACAGGCTGTGTGCGTTTTTTTTATTCCCAGCCATTGTTACACCGTCGCCCTTTGCCCTACATGTTTGCATTTTTACAAAATGGGACGTTGCACAGTGTTGTTGTGCGTCGTGTAAAGTAGGCCTCGCGAATGTAGGTCTTTGAGACAGTGGAAGTGGGTAAAGCAGGCTTACAGTAGTAATCCGCTTCACAGACACCCATCTGACAGGACGAGGCCCAGACGGGTACACACACACACACACACACAAACACAGAGTTTGTCTTGTGTTGGCCACAGTCCGGCAAAGTCATTTCCACAGGCGTGCCATCAAAATTCTTTGTTCGATTCCGCACGTTCGTTCGGTGGCAAAGAGGAAGACCGGCACCTCTGTTGACTTTGTGCCTTCCTGATGTGCGTCACTACTTCCTGCCCGTGATGTCATCAAGGACACCCTTACCAAAATAAATCCCACCAAGGAGACTCTTTAAAAAGGAATTATGAATTCTTATGTGTTGAAGTTATTGAGTCAAAATGAAATGCACTGGTTGAGTCAATCAACTAGTTTGCGGTCTGGAAAAGAACAAAAAGAGTGGAATTACAAGAACAAAGCTGTAAAGTTATGAAAAGGCAGTTAAAAAAAAATAAATAAAGTGGCACAGCAGTAGTTGTGTTTTGAGAAAATGGCTGACTGAGAATCTACGTTTTGTCAATTAAGATTAAAAAAAATAAAAAATAATGGTTAACATTTCTTTACACTGGAATTCATCGTCTTGAAGAAATGAAGGCCAAATCAGAGACTATTTATTACACCCCCCAAAAAGTAATGAAAATAAAGTACATAGTAATACTATGCAATATTGCAAAAAGACGGTTGTATTTTTCTTAAGTAAATAAAACTGTATATCTTTATATCTCTCACAATAAAATGTAATAACATCATTCTAAGTCAGTCGGTGCTTCTCAAATATTACTCCAGGATCGGCAGAAATAAGTTTTACAACTATATATATATATATTATTTGTTTATTAATTTAAATTAATTTTATTGTGTGTTCTATACAGAATATTTATTTTATGAACAAATGGAAAAAAGATTTAAAAAATAGTCATTGGTTTCATACAATTTTAAGAAAAAATGCTATACAGTATTGAGATGAGTCTTTAAAATTATCTTTCATTGGTTTATGTATCAAAAGTACTAGTGGTATCGGTACTTGGTGTTGTATTGGTGACAACTCAAGAATTTAGTATTTCTTCTAGTATTGGTCTGAAAAAAAGTGTAAATCATCGCTAATAAATAGTATCATTTGTCTATAAAATTGTTAAGTACACCTCTGGGGACTAGCAAATAATCCTTGTGCACTCTTGAGAAGGAGAGCACCGCTGCCATCTACTATAGTGGATGTGCAATTACACTCTATTCTAGTACAGGAAAAACAAAACAAAAAAAAACATGTTACCTGGGTTCCAAGTCATGACAGGAAGCAGGAGATATAAGTTTTTTTTTTATTTTGGCATTTCTTTGTTTTGCATTTATATTAAGCAAAGTGCATATTTTCTTTTTTTCTCATCAACACATTGCACAATACATAAATAATGATGCATATAAAACGTCTTCGTATTTACAATTAATAATATATTTATATATAACATAAAATACATTTCTCGCTTCTTTATTTTTCATTAACTCTTGAGTCACTTTTTGTGAAGAAGGTCACGTGTTTCTTCTTCTGCGATAACTTTCTGTTTTGAACCTCTGGAACAAAAAAGGAGGACGCGGGTGGGGGGGGGTTAGCATCCGAGGAGGAAGGAGGGCAGGGGGGAGGCCACCGCTATCGGGTGTTGAAGATGACCTCCAGCCAGCAGGGGCAGCTGCTGATGAACTGCCGCGTGTAGCACTGTCCCCAACCCTTCACGAAGCTGATCTGCACCGTGAAGCCCGTGCGCGGCTGCTGCGTGAACTCGTGGTCGTTGGGCCTCCGCAGGCTGCTGGCCTTGTCGTAGTCAAACGCCTTGATGGAGAACCCCGGGAACACCTTGTGCACCAGCAGCGTGCGCGAGTCCGGGTTGTCCAGTGTGGCCGACTTGATGAAGATGGGGTAGCAGCTCCGGTTGTACACCCACACGCCGTCGGGCTCGCGCGTCAGCTGGATGCCGTAGCCGATCTTGGCGCGCACCATCTGCACCAGCTGCGACTTGTTGTCCGAGCAGAGCTGGCCCAGGCAGAAGCCGTTGCCCTGAGGTAGATCGTAGAAGATGTCCAGGGAGGACTCCTGGACCGAGTAGAGGCGCCCTACGCGGGTCTTCTCCTCCCAGTAGGCCACCACGCACCAGTGGGACCGCTCCCCCGACTCCTGCATTGCCAGGGAATCTATAGAGGGAACAGAAAAAGGAACACAAGGCTTAAAACGAGAATTCAAAAAACTTGTACATCACAGACAATTGAAGCTCAGTTTGTAAAGTCTAGGCTGGTTGGTTTTTGGACCGCTTGAAAAAGGGATAGTTGATGGTGAGAGGACCCTTGTCTGGGGTAGCTGCACAAACCCCTACAGCAACTACAACCAGTATTTTTTGTTTGTCTTACAGAATAATTGTTGTCTGTTAAAATCCAGGAGCTCAATCAGTCTGTTGGTCTTTGGACTGGAGAAACAAGGGTTGGCTGATGGAGACTATATTCCGGACTCCTCGGGGACTCTTGCGCAACCCCGCCTACAAAGACTGGCACCCAATTCTATGCTTTGTATTACTGCTACAATCAGGAAAAACTGGTCTTTGGACCAGAGACTCAGACCCACAGTATTTGGGGTAGGTTCCTGGAAAGAGTTCACTTAACTGGTGGAACCCCACATGTGTTACATTCAAAATAGACAATAGGTGGCAGTGTGGTGCAGTTTGTTGACAATTGCCGCTTGACGAAAAACTTCGAAAAATTGATGAACTAAGCATTGCTGGAAGGGGTTTTTCGTCAATCAATGTAATTCGTCAATCCATCAATAAATTCATCCCATTTTGATGATGGATTGACAAATGACGAATGACGGAGCATTGATGGATGCCCACTTCGAATGATAGAAACATTGACGGACGATCATTTTGCTGAGCAATGACAAATGACGGATTGACGATGATGGAAGGGTGTTCCGACTGTTTGACGAATGCCGAATGACGGACGCGCAAAATGCTTTGACGCGCCTACCTCTGTTTGTTAGCGATAGCAACATCACGACACTATGATCACTCTTGTAGGCAAAAGTTCGGTTTGTAAGGACTTGGGCTTTAAGACCAGAGTGCCAACATGACAGAAATCAGGACTAGTTGCTAGAAATAGTGCCCTTGAGCAAGGCACTAAAACCCCACACCACAGAAATTAGGGTTGGTGCATCCCAACATGCTACGCAGTTCTCAAGCACTAGCAATCACAACAACTCTGTAGTACAACTCTGCTTTTCTCCAACACCCCATGAGCACTATCACTATGCGGCAACCAACCAGAAACACCTCAGACTCGATTGCTATGTGACACTGAAAATAGCCGGACAATGTTCTCCGTAAAGACGAGCTTTGGTTGGCCTACTTGACGACATGCCCAAGGGATGCTAGCTATGACAATTTGGACAGACAGCAATATAGCTGCAGTAGGCTCGTTTTCAGGCACAAAAGAAACTGCAAAAGTTTTCTTAAGAGTAGCTTAAAAAAGCATATAATGTATACAGTGCCTCAACCAGGGAAGACCAGAGGATGACCACATTTCTTTAAAAAGAAACAAAGTTCACCAAATTCCTTGATTAAACCGCATAACGGCGCTCTCCGCCCTACTTTCTGCCACGTGGCAAGCAGCCACGTTGGAATTCCTGGAGGCCAAAGCGGCAACCGGGAGACGTTGGCGGGCAAGTGTCCACATGCACGACATTATTTGTCGAGGCATTAAAGCGCTTATCTTCTGTCTGGCTAGCCGTGTTTTCGTTAGCGGCGCGGGCCAACAACGTCATCGCAATCATCCCGCCGCGTGCTGCAGGAAATCATCCTGCAAAAGATGGGGGGGGGGGGGGGGTAGCGTTGTCGAGTTGAGTAACGTTCCCATAAACATTCCCGCCTCCAGCCTCGTTGGTTGGGGGGGGAGCACACGTGTGGTGCGAGCAGAATGGCGAAGGCGAGCGGCGAGGCCTAGCCAGTCTAAAGTTTCACCGAGCGTAAAAAAGAAGCGTAGCATTGGCCACGCTCCAATTTCCAGCCCCCTCCCTCCTCATATCTCTATTCCGCAGCAATGTGGCTCCCAGCGACTACCCCCCCACCAACCCCTCGAAAGGTGGGAGCCAGTGAGGCGCGAGGAAGTGGAGGGCGAGGGGACGGGGGCGGGTGTCAAAGAGTTGGACTGCAACTTTTGCGTCCTTGACTAATTGCGGCGTCCTCTATCGGACGTATGTTTCCTACCGAAAGCAAAAGGAGCCCTCCCACCCCATCTCCGAGCCCCACAACCCCCCCCCCCCCCCCATTCTTCCGTTTCATCTCGCACTAGCCCCTCATGTAAGCAGTAATTTGGAAGGTCCCGCCGCAGACAAACTGCGACGCTAATGCGGCAGGATCTGTGGCGGTCCAAGCGAGCCTCGTCGCAGCCTGTCATTAGCCTTCATTAGACAACACCGGCAGACGGAATCCGGAAGACGGGGGAGGGACATCTAGGCAAGAGGTGGTGGGGGGAGGGGGGGAGGTGGCGGCTGAAAGCCTTCCATAAAACAAGCAGAGCTGTGTTCTTTGAAGTTGGTCAGAGCCGGGCCTTGGGGGGAGTTTATCGTAAATCCATCCTCGTGGGGCGCAGGGGGAGGGTGGGACGCCTAAGTACCCGACTATCTATCTTAGACTAAACCAGGGGTGTGTGTGTGTGTGTGTGTGGGGTGGGGGGGCATTTATCTTCCAGATAAGACATGGAAAACGTCTCTGACCCTGCTGACAGCCTGGCGATGGCACTCACCTGCAATGGGAGGGGGGGCTGTGTGTGTGTATCTGTCTGGAGGGGGAGCAGGGTGGTGGGGGGGGGTGGAATAGACCTGGAGAGTGTGTCTGTTTGTTATTGCTCCGAGAGACGGGGCCTGGCGTCAGAGGTCATTAGAGCTGGGCTGCCTGTCTGAGCGTGTCAGAAAACACCCCGCTATTCATGACGACACCAGCCGGGCCCGCTGGATACCGCCCCCCCCCCCCCCTTGCCAGAGCCTCGGGCAGGAAGACGCATTAAATGCCACAAAGATTGAAGATAAGAAGAACATAGGGGCGGAACATGTCAACTAGCAAAACGAGATAAAAAAAATAATTTGAAAACGGTTTACCACACAAACAAAATTTTTGCCGCAGGTAGCCCACATCGTGAGCAAAGGCATGTTTTGAGTTATGAGAAGTTACAAAAGGCATGCTGAGCAAAAGTATTAACAACAAGTGTAGTAATTTCAGAAAAAAATTGTAAAGTTTCAAGTCATATTTTGATGTATTTGTAACATGACAAGAAAAAAAGCGGATAGATCTTTGGCTGCTTCGTTAAAACTTTCTAGGGGGCGCTACTGCACATTAAACTAATAAAATGTTGATTATTTTTGCCAGGCTTGATGTGTAATGGTTAGACCAAAGTAGATCAAAATCAGAATCATGTTTCTTGGCAATCAGTGTGTCGCCACGGCAACAGCATTTCAACATCATGAATGCCTAAACAGTCTTATGAGTAGATCTGGTTAACACAAAAATATATCAGATCAACACATGTATTTCCTTTAGCCAATAGGTTGCGCTACCACTACAATGAAAAAAAGTTGAAAAGTTACAAGTCATATTTAAAAAGAATACAAGTTAGATTTTGTAATCAAATAGTATGTTACGTAATAGGACAAGAAAAACATGGAAACACGCTGTTAAGATAATGCTAAAAGTCAAAGGTTAGGACATTTTGTTCCGAAAATGTAGCAATAGTGTCAACCCCCACCCCCCCCCCCAGAAAACACTAATAATAGAGTAAAGTAGCCCAAAATGTAGACATATTACTAGAAAAAAAGTCACAAAACTAGTAATATGACTATAGTGGTATATAGGTAGCCGGAGCCTCAGGAGCATTCAATAACAGGGCGAAAGTGATATGAGTGCTCGTCTGCCTCGTCAGGAACTTGTTCACAGCTTGTCCTGACAGCACACGGGTTACAACTTCATACGCAACACACACACAGACACACGCACGCACGCACGCACGCACACACACACAGGCACACATGGAGAGATAACTCTTGTTGCCGGATTTTGGACGGCCTCGTCTCCTCGCCTTACAGTCTGATGCTATTTGCGGCGCCCGCCATAGGTGCTGTCTGCCTGCACCTCCCGCCCTTGGCGGGCCTGGCGGGGCACGTCTTCCGTATGTACATCTGTCTGGACGTCTGCCCGTTCAGGCATTAGTCCGTCTGTCTGTGTCGACCGGCCACTCCACCTGCTCTCAGCGCTTGTCCTCTTCGAGGATAATCTGGCTAGCCGGCAGTCTCGAGGCCATCTGTCGGCCCTGTCTTTTGCGACTGGCCGCCTGCGTCATTCTGACCCACAGCCTTGGATACAACGGAAGTGGGGTGGGGCGGAACAACTTTCTCCGAAAGACGTGGAAAATGAGGCTGAGTAGCGAACATTTAGCAGCTTTAGTTCACATCCGAGACCCTAAAACAAACTAATTGTCTATGCAATTCATAATAGAGCGTCTATAAATCTTGGTCACCAGCAGTATTTGTTTTGGTCACTTGTTGCTAGGCAGAACAAAGGCAGGAATACAGAAAACAGCACTTACATGCACTACTGTAGGCATATGTAATAATAATAATAATTAATATGGGTTGGATAAGATGCCATATATCATTTGTTTTCGTTCACAAATAGTAATTTACAAGAAAATTGTAAAGTTGAAATGTAGAAGAATAAAGTAACATTTTGTTCACAAACTTAAGTAATGCAAAAAATATATATATATAAAAATAGGTCACTTTGGTCACAAAAAGTTGTAACAGACTAGAAGAAATTCAAATTCTCACAAATAGTAATTAGAAAAAAAGTTCTAAAGTTACAAGAATAGCCTTGTTTTATTCACAAAAAGCAGTTACGTAATAAGTCATTGAGTTTTAAAAAGGTCATATTTTGTTCATAAAAAGTAGTCATAAAGTTACAATAATAATTGTATTTCACCCAGGAAAATCATTAACAAAAGTCGAAATTTCATGAAAAAAAGTTACAAATTACGAGTCGTCATGCTTTGTTCACAAAAAGCAGTAATATTATAAAATAAGCTCAAAAGTTACAAGAAAAGGCTGACAAAGGTAGACAGCATTACTGTATTTACACGTATGTATTTTCTTCAACATAGCGCCATCTGCTAACGTCAAAAACTTGGCAGGACGACGAGGACGTGAAGGCCGCAAACGCCGTTAGCACGTTGCTAAAGCAGCAGATTGTGCGTGCGTCACACATCCTGACGATACAGATGATAGCCGATCATTTTGTGCTCTTGATACAAAATGGCAGCCGGCGGGAGGGCGCAGGTTAGCCATTTTAGCGCTATCAAATCATCGTTTAAAGCGGACGACGGCAGTATGGTCTAATAAAAACAGACGTGTTCATTTAATAACCTAAAAATGTTTGCAAAACAAGGATTAACTCAATGGGGAGCTTTATTAGCATCGCTGCTAAGCTAGCTGAGACAATTGGACAAAAGCGGGAGGAGGGGGTGGCGGTTGTCGGCTGACTGGGTCCTCGCAGTCTAAAAAGGTTAATCATTACCTCAGTCTGTCTCCACGTACACACACACGCACGCACACACACAGCGGCTGAACGCAGGAATGGGGAAGACGTGAAGGAAATGGACTCTTGGCGGCGGCGCCTTATTTTCTAAGTCAACACCCTCTCCCGAGCTAGCAGGGTGGAGTGGGGTGAGGCGGTGACTGGGGTCGATTCCAGAAGTTCAAAGGTCACGTTGCGGAGCAATCCTTTTGTTCTGTTCTGAGGCAGACGTCTCACTCATCTCACACGCACAAATGTAAACGCCTGGAATTCACGACAGCGGCAGGTGAAACAAATCGATGCAAAACTAACAGCGTGAGGCGATCGCTCGCCAAGTAAGGGAGAGAGAAATGGTAAAGTCAATGGTTTGTCTAAGGTTATATTTTGATCCCCTTGATGTTTGAAAAACTACCTTAAGATGCAATTTCAACATTTTTAACATCAGCTGGTGAAGCGAAGTGAGTTTGCAATTAGTGTGACATCATCACAATGCGACAGAGCAATAGGTATAGAACAACACTGGTGTGCTGTTAAATCAAAAATCTATATATTACGGGAAAAAAAGTTGTTGCATGAAAAGGTCAAATTTGGCATTTGTTCTGAAAAATTTATAAAACCTAAATAAATATAATAATAATTTTAAGTAAATATTTATTAAAAAAGAAAAAAGAAAGAAAGAAATCCACCAATTGCGTGAAAAGTGCATTTGAGCCCTGATGGCAGGAAAAGCCTGGCATGGGAGTGGCCCACTTTCACTATCTGCACATCTTGGACAACGACTCGCAGACATGCTATTTCTTCCCAGAAGCATCCGGGGTGGGAGATAAGGAGTGGAATGTTTGGCTGACATAATCACATGATCTCCACGTCTGGACCGCCACAAGACATGAAGAAGAAACATTATCATCATCCTCAGAAGAACATTCTGTTCCCATGGAACGCCTCCTACCTCCTCATGCTGACTGACTTTATTGTTATTGCAACACTTCATCACACTGACCACACACGCACACACACCATCATCATCATCATCATCATCATCATCGTCATCGTCATCGTCATTCCCGATGCCCAGATTTCCCAGGGCGACAGGACAAATAAACACCACGTCGCTGAGCGCGGGGTGCTAGGCGAGCACTGATGATGTCATCACGGACTCCCGAGAAGATTATATACCATGCTGACTCACACAAGTGGACAACAGGACACGCCCACTTCGTCCACTGTGGCGTTCAGGCGCCGTGGTGGAAAAAAATGCAGACAACCCGCAGAGACGCTTTAGACAGTGAGTGTGTGGTGTGTCTATATGTGTGTGTTCCGTTATGCAATACAATGTATGATTTATAATATAAATGTGCACTAGTAATGGGAAAATGATTTATGAAAAATGTCAGGAAAAGAAAAAGGCATATTTTGTTTAAAAAGTTGTATTTTGTCTACAAAAAATTATCTGAAAAGTTAAGAATTGTCAGAATTTGTTTACAAAAAGGAGTAGCATTGTGAGAAAACCAAGTTAAAAGGGTTGTATTTGTTCACAAAAAGTAATATTTTGTGGCAAGACAAGAAAAATATCACCAAAATGAAAACAAGTGAAAGCTAGATTCTGTTCTGATAAAGTGAAAAAAAAAAGTTAAATTGGGAGAATAAACTCAAGTACAAGAAGAGGTCAATTAAAAACAAAAGCAAAGAGCTTAAAAATTCCAAGAACAACCCTTCAAATGTCCTTGTTTCTTTCATAAAGTCAAGAAGTAGAGAAAAGCACCGATGACGTAATCTGTCAAGTTGGACACTTGAACACACGTCCGCTTGCTTCCCTGTGGCGTTCGGGCGGCGTGGGAAAAAGGGACAACCAGCAGAGCAAGTCTGGCCTTTTGTTGTGTTTTTCATAAACACCTTTTATGCGTGCGTGATTACGCAATAGACTGTTGTCATTACACAATCTGGTGCCTCGTGGCCATAAAAAAAGTGACCTCTGCCCGGTTCAGTGGGCTACATAAGCCAATGAATGGGCTGCGGAGTGGAGACGGACGGGAGAGCGCCTCGCAGGAATCGAACACGTGTGCGGGAATGCGTGAGCACATATTTCCGCTTCCATACCACACCTCTTGTCAGAATGCGCTTCCACAGTAACAATGTTCAACGTGTTCTGGGCTCCCATCCAAAAAATCTCCGCTCTCCCCATCTTAAAGGTAACCATAAACGCCTCAAAATGGGAGAAGATTCAGTAAAAGGCCCACGGCTCGGGGCCCACATTCCGTTCCCCTTCCTCCTCCTCCTCCTAACCTCACTGTTTTTTCGATTTGCGCGGCGTAATGACACAGGGTGGAGAAAACGGAGGACGGCCAAAAACCAAAATGGAGTCGCCCCTTGCCAAGAGGCGGCTTTGGCGGCCTCGCAAAGAGAGGAAGTGGGGGAGTAATGAGAGACGCCGGCCGCGGCCCGACTCGGGAGCGAGGCCCCCGGTCGGCATCTCCGCTCGCTCGCTCGCGCACGCCGCTGAAAATTATAGAGGACGGCGCACAAGGCCTCCGCCCAAAAGACGCCATCTTGCCTCCTTGAAGGAAACACGGGGCATTGGGACTGGGGGGGAAATCTCCAAAGTCTAACACTGACTTCTATTTGCTCACATTTAGACCTAATCGTATCCCTTAAGGAAATAATGGAAACAGTAATAATAAAGTATCTTGAATAATCAGATTTTAAAAAACTCCATGAATTAAGAAAAATTTGTCCATAAAACACAATGTCCAACGTTTGGGATCATTTCACAATTTTACAAACAAAATAAAGTGTAATGTGTACCACAACAGCAAAGCTACCGTCGCTGACACGAGGTAGCTAATTTTATATACGTAGCTAGCTAGCTAATTTTGTATAGCGTTACCGATTGCTAGCAAGAACGTACTG
This sequence comes from Vanacampus margaritifer, assembly GCF_051991255.1. Lineage (NCBI taxonomy): Eukaryota > Metazoa > Chordata > Actinopteri > Syngnathiformes > Syngnathidae > Vanacampus > Vanacampus margaritifer. The sequence goes on from NC_135445.1 coordinate 12,155,692, forward strand.
TACAGCTGGCGATGGCCACAACTCAGAGCAAGTCACTCAAGATGAAGATTAGCTAACGGGTTAGCCGGCCTAATTGCAGTCCTAAAAAAGAAATTAACCACTGCACAAAGAAAGAGAACAACTAAATAGTCTATATTAACTTTGATAAGTCACAACATGTATTGGTGACACTGGGCAAAAGTATTTGGACGTTGTGTTTTGCGTCTAAAATGAAAAAATCTGTGTAGGACGCTGGGCAAAACTATTGGGACACCACATTTGACTGCCTGTTAGTAACCGTGACGACTTGTATGCTAATGTTGGGCTTTTATGACTGACTTACTTACTTCTTGACTTCCACTGCTTCTTGAAAATAAGTACTGGAGGGTAAAATCCCGCAATAAATAGTTTGATGCTCGCTGAGCTGAACTTTGGTGAGTCACGCTGGCAAAAAGATTCTGTTGTTCTTCTTTCTTTCGGCCTCTCCTGCGTGTGTACTTTAATTTTTTTTTTTTTAACGTGAGTCCTTCTCCCTGCCGGCTCAAAGACATGAGGTCATATCCTGCGCGGCCCTTTCCTCTCGCCGCTAACCCAAACAAGGCGGGAATGCCGGGAGCGCAGGAGCTGGAACACTGAGGAACACTGAGGGCGCTCTGTTCAGCACTCGAGCTGGAAGTAAGTTTCCGGATGTAAAAAAAAGAAAGAAAAGAAAAAAATATCTACTGGGTTATGAGGGTGACAGTTCACTTCCCGTCATTAAGGAATATAAAAAAATAGGTCAGTCGTCACGACAGCAGGTTTGATTTAATGAGCCTGGACTAAATTTAATGCCCCTCACCGGAGACGATGATGATGGAGCTCGCACCTCCAGCGGATTGAGCCCCCGACTAATTGACGTTGTGACGGTGATGTGGAGAGCAGGAAGGAATTTTAAAAAGTGCCGGCGTCATTCTACATGTGACAAGGGATACACTGGACAAAAGTATTGGGACAAAAAGCAAGTGCAGAAGGAAGTTAGCCTCTTACATAATAAAAAAAAAAAACACGATAAAAATGATTAGTAGCAACGCATAGTGATTATGGACAAAAATATATGACCCACAATTATGTGTAAAAAATAAGTTAAAATCAATTCCTACATTTTCCACAGACGGGTTGCCGAGTGAGCTGACGGGAATAAAAAAAAAAAGTGAGGCTAAATTTAAAACCGTGGCGGGAGGAAGCGCCTGTGTGACAGTGGGCAGCGTGCCAGGGTTTGTACCGGTCATTCTATCCCTGAGTGCGTATGTGTGTGTGAGACATCGCAGCCTGAATGGATCACAGTCAGTCTTGGGTGGCACCAGGAGGCATGCCACTGACACACTGATAAGATGTTAGCAGGGTCCACATAATAACACCGCCTGGATCCAAGAGCATACAAAAAAAAAAAAAAAGTCCAGTTGAAGACTCTCTTCCCCAAATAAACGCATTTCAGACAACACACCGCATACGCAGCAGCCCACGCCTGCGTCACGCCGGGTATTTGGGCTCGTTGCCAGAATTTCAACAGTCCTTTCATCAATTCTCGTTAAAAACAGAAGCAGACGTGGGCGCGGGTTTTGTGCACAGGAACCACGTGTGGGGGTGTGCTAAATCCAGCACAGACCTCCGCCAAGGAAGGCCAGTCAATCCTAATTTGGATCAGATTAGACGCCGACATTGATTTTCGGGTGGCCCCAGTCCCACTTGTGTCATTGGGACTGGTGTGTTATGCTCTGAGAAATAAAGGGAAATGCTATGCTAATGAAGCTAGCAAATAGGAATAAAAACTGAGATACTAACGCATTGTGTGTTGGTGGATCCCTTGAAGCTACAAAGTTTGGTTAGAATCAGCCAAGTTCTTGCTCAAACATGCAAACTGACAAACAAAACCAGCAACATGAGCACAAGTGAACTAAAGTGTACCGGTATCGGGATCAGTCGTTTTGCTTGCTTGGAAATTTCTATGCTAACAAAGAGTTAGCTTGGAAGGTACTGTGAGTTCTTACTGTCTACACTATGTGAATCAGTTAAGTCATTTAGTCATGCATAATTCAGTAATTAAATATTTGTTAAATGCTATGCTAACAAAGCTAAACAAAACTTTGCTGTATGAACTAAACTTACTCATTTGTACCACTATTCGAGGGGGATAGGGAACCTGCTGGCCCACGAATAGTGAAAATCTCTGGATGATTGACGAACCAACAATTTATCAGGTAGAATTTAATGTCTACAAATGCTATGCTAACCATGCTAGCAATGTAAACAAACCATTCTGAAACTACTGTACAATATTATCTGTACTAAAATATAGTAGGTTCTATCTCCGTACGCTCTATGTTTGGGTAGATTTTTGCGCAATTCTACAAACTAAACATCTCATTCATGTTAGGAAAATGTTACACTACCGAAGCTAGCAATGCGCACAAACCGGTCTGAAAAGATTGTATGCATTTGCACCAAAACAAAGTGGATGCTACTCTCCTACACTATGAGAATTGGTAGTTGTTAGCAATTCTGCTTTACAAAAAAACAATGCGGGATTCATGTTGTGTAAAATGCTATGGTAATGATGCTACTCCTAGAAACTGTTAAGTGCATCTGTACTAAAATAAAATGGGTCCTACCCTGCTCTTGTAGGGGAAATGGTGGTTTTCTCACAATTTTACTAGCAAACAAACATTTTGTGGAGGATTCACGCAAAGAAAATGCTACACAAAGCCATCCTGAAACTATTATACTGTATGCAGCTGGATGACAATACAGTAAAGTGGGTTCTACCCTACTATTCTCAAAGGGAATTGGTTAAGTCGTTTTTTTTGTGTAACAATCTGCGGCGAAAACCTCCTTGGCGGAGGTACTGAAGTCCCTGCCTCACTCCATTCACAAAACTCTTGGTGATCCCTCTCATCAGTTTCTGTGGTCAACTGAAACCCTCTCAATCAACTGCCTCCCCCCCCTTTCTTCCCCAACTGTCCCTCCCTGTTCTGTGCCGTGTTCCAAGTGGATGACGCGAGGCGGCGAGAGGCCGCTACGGAGCCACTAGCCTGGCAGGCAGCCCACTTTGCATTTGCGCTTGTCACTGTCGCGGCGGCACAATTAACTCCTTCTCGCCGGGATCGCTCTTTTCCCCAAGTTTGTGGGTCATGCGCCACAGTCAACGAGCACTTAAATATTCAACTTGGAGGCACACCCACTCTTAAAGAAAAAAAAAACCTTACATTGCTACACCGCCTCCCCTCTTCCTCCGTCTGGAGGGGAACATAAAAAGGGGGCGATTGAGGGAACTGGAAGGTCACCGGCAGGCCTTCTGGGAGAGCCATGTTTCTTTTGTCAGGGCCCCAGAGGGAGGGCGCAGGGGAGTTGAGAGGAACTGGGAGGAGGGGCGCGGGCTTGCCAGGGAAAACCATGAGGGCACCGCTTTTTTGCCATCTTTGCTGAGGAGGCCCATTCACACTGCTGCTTTCTGCCAGGAAGGAAACCAGCGGAGGAGGGCACACCCCGTTCACGAACAAGCGGCAGCAATAAGTAGCGGGGGGCGCCCCCCCCCCCCCCCAGTACTTTGGTTCTAGGGTTTCTGAGTTTAAGGTAAAATCTGTCAAGCTAATACATGCAGGGACAATTTTAATGTCAAGAATGAGAAGGGAGGATTCTGGTAATCTGCCTCCGCCAAAGGCGGGCTGAGGGAGGCGGTGGTTCTGCAGTTGGGGGTGGGGGTGGTGTATGGGCAGCAAACACCAACTGACATAAAACAGGCTTTAAAAGGGCCCGGTAATGAGAACCATCTGAGGGCCCAGAGAGAACAACTCTGCCCGCGGACGCGGCGCCGGCTTGGGAGGGCGGCCAAAGAGGATTATGGGAAAGGAAAGCCGAGGAAGCCCCGATCTAGGGCCTGGAAAAAAAGAGAAAAGCGCCTGTGTCTCTTGCTGGCTTCGGGTTTGCACATGAACAGAACCCAGAGTCTGTTCCAAACACCACCGTCTATCGTCTTCTGCTTAACTTACAGTGGAAAAACACACAATCATGGAGGGCACGATAAAGATATTTACCTGAAAGCCCCACAGGGGCCGAGTAGGTTGTTCCCCCGGTCTCACTGGATGAGGGTCCTGAGTCCGGAGAATCTGAAGCGGAGACAGAGACTTGGAGTTACTGAGGGGGAGACGGCAAAGAAGCAGCTGCAGGGCCGTCAATCACCAAGCTGAAATCAATGCCCAATGAAGACGCTGACAAATAACTGGAGTCATGATAATCTCCCATAATCCACTGCTTCGGGAAAATCGGTAAACATGCGTTCAAAGGAAAGAATATTCTTGCGGTTTGATCGCCGGACAGACAATCAAAAAGCGTCATAGTGCGAGTATTTGGGGACAGAGGTTTTACTGGCCAGGCTCGCTACCGCCGCGGTCGTGCTAACGAGCGGCACGGGCAAACAGCCCCTCTTGGCCAGCCGGCCTTGCCCGCACTTTCATTGGCTGCCAGCGGCTTGGCCCTGGTCGCCAGGGCAACAGTTCACAGCTGACCGCAGGATTGAGGAAGGGAGTTGGAGGCCGTGGGGGTAAACACTGTGAGGATTATATCCCACCAGAGCTGAAACAAGGTGGCGATTTACATCAGAGCTGTTTTCATACGGACTAATGCCAGCGCAGTCATTCCAATACTGTGGTGGATAAGCAACCATGATACGAGTGACCTCCACTTCCTGCTCGTGAGAACCATAAATTTTAGTTGACTAGCGGATGGGATGGCCTTCTTTAAATTACAAACTCTCAAGGTGTCATTATTACGCAACCCGGTGGTTATGTCAGAAGACAGTAACAGGATCAAGGAGTACAACGTGTAACTTTCTGAGTACTAGGTCCATAAGAACTAGGAGCAGAGGTGGCAAAACCAAGTCCAGAAAGTCAAAACCCTGCCACAGTTTGGCTTGAGTCACAGGTGCTTCTACTCAATCGGCAGGTAAACGAGCTAAGCACCTGTGGCTAAAGCCGAACTGTGTTAGGATTTTAACTTTCTGGACGTAGATTTGCCACCTCTGATTAGGAGTAAACAGTTTCAAGTACTCTAGTACTTAAAACAGTACAGTTTTGAGTACTAGACCCAGTGTGTACATTTCTTGGTACTAAGTCCACAAGTACAAGGACTTTAAGTAATGACAACAAAAATCTAACTTAGATTCAACCATTTTCTTGTTTATGTATAACGTTAGCATTCATGCTAAGCCCCAGGAAGGCATTGCGCGATGGTATGACTGACAGATGCCCCGGGCTAGTGGCAGGAGGCGGGACCGTCTACGTCCTATTGTCCTATTAATAAATCCCTCCAGAGTCTCCGAGTCTCCCCCGTGGTCATGATGGCCATAGCAGCTGCACCCGCTGGGTCATGACAAACGGCGGAAAAAAGTGTGACAGATGATTTAGTGGCTAGGCTAGCTGCTAATTTCCTGGTTCTCCAGTGGCACTCCCACACTACTCCCGAGTCTTTTTCCAGTTACATAATCACTTCCTGTATTCCTGTACGACGTTTCCTATTTACTTCAGCCTGTGGGATGCTGGTTGTTAGCATGAATGACAGCGCTGACGCTTGGTTTTGGTGTGACGCGGAATAAATAATGGTTGATAATCAGATGGGGAGGGAGAGCAGGGGCAGGTGCGGAGTGGAGCGGGGAGGCTGGAGGGGGTGGAGTGGAGTGCTTGTACTATGGAGCCACAGCTGCAGCTGCAATGACTTCCTATTGTTTCCACTCACTGAAAGCCACTTTCTCCCTTTTTGGCTGGCGGACCCCAAGCCAGCTGCTCGTCTGGCAGGGGTCATTGTCTGGACCCCCAGCTTTCTTTTCCGCCACTGACACACACACACCCACCTTTAAATGAGCAGCAAATGCGGGGATAGAAGCACAAGACCCCCACATACCGCATCCCCACCCCGTCTACATGGACCCATCTCATCACTGTGCACTATAATAACCCCAAGTGGCAGTTTAACTGCAGCGGTACAGTATCAGAGGGGCGGAGCTAGACACAAGGCTGTTTGTTGATTGGTCTGCAAACAAATGTTTGTTTTACTTTCTTTAATACATCCGGAATTTGTAACCCTAAAGCCCATAATCCACTGAAGGGCGAACGTTTGCGACGCTAGCGAATTCTTGCCGGGGTTCGTTCAAGTCTGCAATGTTCGCTAAACGTTCACTCGACGTTTATCTAGAGTTTTACAGGTTTTTCTTGTCAAGAAAAATCCACAAAATTCTAGATGAATGTCCGGCGAACCTTGAATGAACCCTGACAAGAGCACGCATTACCTATAGTCACCAACACTCGCAAAAATTCGCCCTCAGTTGGATACGGGCTTCAAAAAAGAGAAGACGCGGCAATTGCTTATCATTACCATTTTCTCTTCCCATTCAAGCTGCAGGGTTACTGGGCAGTTTTTCATCCAAATTATCATTCTCTTTCTTTAGTACTTCACTAAAACTAGTGGACTGTGAAGATAGTGGACTATTTGTGGTCTAAAGTGGGAAAAGACAACAATTGCTTTGGATTTGAAAGGCACATTGTTTCGATTTTCTCCTAGCACTCGAACAGCATGGTTACGCCGCGGTTCTCATTACAGTCATCACTTTCTTTTCTTCGGCTAGTGGAATGCGTTATTTCAACGCGGTTCAAATCCAAAGCAATTGTTGTACATGCCATGTAGTCGTTATTCGTTGCTTTTCCAATAGAACCATCATTCGTTTAACACTTGCCAGCTAGTGGACTGTTTTCAGGCCAGAAGTTGAAAAACACGACAGTGATTTTATTTTATTTTATTTTTTGCACTCGAGCCACACAGTCACCCTCAGAATCATCATTGACCTTACATAGCCAGTGGAGGAGTTGTAAAGTAAGAAAACATGCAACGGTGTCTTTGAAATAACGTGACACTGATTGGATTTTCTCTTAGTCCTCGAACCGTAGACTCGTCATTCTCGTGAATACTTCCTAGCTGGTGTACAGTTTGTAGTCCAAAAGCTGTAAGGCACAACGATTGCTTTGGTATGAAGCCGTATAGCATTATGTCAAGTTTCCCTTTTCAGCACGGCAACCGGACGGTTATCACTAAAATTAGCATTTTCATTAATATTTCCAAGCTAGGGCAGTGCTACTTTGAAATGACGCTTTACGTACTTTCAATTTTCTATTTGCGCTCCGGCTGCATGATTACCGGGTGGTTTTCCATCAGAATCAGCATTCTCTTTCTTTGATGTTTCCTACCCTTGCAGGAATTGCACATCATTTTAGTTCTAAAGTAGGAAAAGATGTGACGCCTGTTTTGGAATGAGGCGGCACACAGTTTCAATTTTCTCTCTTGGTTACTGGGCGGATTTCTGCCAGAATCATTATGCTCTTCTAAAATCTTCCTGAACTAGAAGATTGTTATCTTTGGGTGCATGTGTTTGTTATAGTTGTAAATCAGGGGCAGAAATGATAGGATGCTAAAAACATACCTTGGGAGTGTCTTCTAAACTAAACAATATGTAAAAGGTGAAGTTGTTGTGCATCATCAAAAAAATAAAAATAAAACACACAATCCAAGCGTGGCTCTGAGGCGACACGCTAAACTTGAAACATAACACGATGACATAACCGCTGCGCCTCTCTGGCACCGAGGTGACAACCATCGTCTGGCTCCGGCTGTCGCGGCGGCCAACAAACAAACAAACAAGCAAAGACTCGGCCGCCGCGAGGTAAACAACCAAAGACGCTAAAAACAGCCTACGCGCTAACATTAAAGGCATCCAACGGCGGAGACACGTCCCGCTAACATGACTGAGTGTGAATAAGTGCGCGCGGCTCCATGAAGACGGACTGGCAAACAAACACGCTTGTAGGCCGCCGCGAGAGCCAGCTGGCCGCCAGCCACGCTAGAAGTGCACAGCCAGCCTCGGTGCCTCTGCACTGTTGCCATAAATCACCGACAAAAACGGAGCTGCTTCCTGTGCACACCGACATGTATGTGCACACACATGCGCTCACTTATGAAGATGTTCAAGACAGAAGTGGTGTCACGGGTCAGGGGTGGGAGGGGTGGGAGGGGCGTTTACGTGACGCCGTTTGGAGCAAAAATGAGATGAGTTGTCAATTCAACGTGAACTTGAATACGGGTGCAATGTTAAAATTGAATACGACACTGGGGTGAGTTGGTACGAAATTGGCAAAATTGCGTCGTTTTGGTTGCATAAAAAATTCAGAAGGCGCCACGTTTCTTTATATTGACAACACTGTCATTAGCATCCATAATTCTGAAAATGAAAGACATAATTTAAGTGCAGGCATGCGTTATAGTATAAAAACAGAAACATTTGGTTTTGGTCGCTTGCTTGATGGAAAAATTTGAAAATGGGCATTAAATCACAACACTTTTTATTGCGTTTTGTTCTTTCGCTAAACCTTAAAAAATGGGAATTGTGTCTAACGCTGAAAACAAACCAAAAAAAATGTTGCTTTGATCACTTGTGTTAAGGGGCCTGAGAGCTCAACATTTGCTCCAAATTACAAGTTGCGTCATACCAAAATTTGAAAACAAGTCTAAAAGTGAAAATGATACGACATAATATCAAATATCTCTTGATGAATGCCCCAAAAAAGCAACAATGTTGAAACTCATTGTTAATAGCACTTGCCTCGCTACACCACTAATGTAGCAAATGAACACACTACAAAAATGTTCTGAAAAACACCAAGCAGTTACAGCACATCGCCAACTAGTGGCCTGGCATGCACATTACAACATTGCCAGTCTTTTGAATAGCATTCTGTGGCATATATGTAAACGAAGACATAACTTTGATCCTCATTTAGTATTTTGACTGGGACATGCCCAAGGGTAAAAATGAATGTGTGTGTGAGCTTACCTGGTGGTTTAAGATAATCCATGGGATAGCGGGAATATGGAGGAGGAGGAGACTCTGCATTGAGAGAGGAAAAAAAGAGGCAAAAGCGTAAGAAAATACCTCACAGGTGATAAACCTCATGTGGGCCAGAGAAGGCCTGCAAGACTTTTTTTTATATATATATATATATATATATATATATAAATCAAGCCCACCACATACAAACAAATCAAACCAAAAACACTTATCATACCTGATGATTAACATAATGATATATTTCCCATCGGTTTAACACACCCTCAGAGGACTTTGTGAGCAAGAGAGTGAGGCCCTGAGGGCTGGCTATTGCCTTTCACTGACAGCCAGATAAACAAGGGGGCCGCCTGGCGCCAGGAGGGCCACTATCAGCGTCTAGGACAAACTCAGATAGGGGCCTCTCTCTCTCTCTCTCCCTGTCTCACAACACATACACACATACACGAAAACTTCCCTGTGTACTTTTGGATAAGTGGTTCGAATAAACACAGAGAAAACATGCATGTGCCTTGATAAATTCATTTAAACCGAAACTTTATAGTAGCACGATGATACAAACGCAATCCAAAAACCTTTTAAAAAAAAAAGAATTAAAATGTAAAAAATATATTTGTTCCCCTTTTTGTAAAAACATGTATCTTCATTAATGGAAAAAAATTGAAAGATAAAATAACAACCTAATATACCTGAGTCTTGAACTAAATTAAATGGAAAGTTAAATGAGTGCTGTGACAACAATTGAACCAAAAATACTTTTAAAAAATATATAAAATACAACCAGGATAATTTAAATGCATAAATTACTGGGGGGGGGGGGGGGTTACGTTTTTAGAATCATTTTATAAAACATGCATTGGCAGGTTTTTTTTAATACGATTTTATTAAGTATAACATATTTATTTTTTAAATTAGATTATAGTTTATTTTAGTTATGTTTTTTTTTTTTTTTTTTTTTTTTTTAAATCAAGAGGTCCGTCTTCTCACCGAGTTCACAGAGGCGGCTCATGTGGTGCGGGTTGCAGCAGACGAGCTCCGGGTTGACTTTCCCGTAAGATTCACAGCACGACAGCCTCTTGAGCTCCGAGGAATGCCTGAGGTCGGGCCACCTGAACACCTTGTAGAGCAGCATGGGGAGGGAGTAAGACACTTGACCCACTTTGGCGTCCACTTTGCCCGGCAGCAGCAAGCAGGGGCTGCGGGCGCCCCCCTTGGACTCCACCGCCTGCAAAAGCACCTCCAATTGTTTCTCTTTAATCTTCTTGAGCACGGAGTGGGTGAGCGCCTTCAATTCGGCCTCCGACCCGCCGTGGGACTTGGCCGCCACCTTGGCCGCTTTTCCCATGCAGCAGCCCCCGGGGCCATGCGTCCCTCTGTCCGCCTCCCCGTCGCCCTCCACGGGCGCGCGACTCCGCCACAGTCGCCGGACGAGCCCCGATCGTTTGGTCCTGAACATGCGGGACGAGATGAGGGTTCCCCGGCTAAACAACGGGCATGGTGTCCGCAAACCATGAAGATTGCCGGGTACGAGTCCGGTGGAGGCGGCGGAGGAGGGAAGGAGGAAGGCGGCTGCTGCTGCGGCGGCAGAGAGGCGGCGAGCCGGAGGAGCGGAGCGGCGGGGCTGCAGCAGCGCGACGCCGGAGAGGGGAGCCCGGATTCCGGCCAGGTGCTCGAGCCAGCTCCGCTGGGCCGCCGCTCGCTTAGTGGCTCCTCGCTAACAACATCGAGGGGGCTTCGATCGCGCTACAACAAAGCAGCGTGACGTGAAGTGAAGGGGCCTGAAAGAGTTTTTAATCCAAAACGATTAAAAATCCAAAAACAAAACGGACTCGTGGTGGGTTTCCCCCCCAGCTCCGTGATATCCTTAAGCGTGGAATCCTGCAGCCTTTCTCTTCGTGCACACGGCGAGTCTGTGCGTGGCATAGAAGCAAGCAGACTTGTGTGTGCTCCCTACAGGCGGGGGTACAAGTGAGTGAGCGTGTGTGTGTGTGGATGTGTGTGTGTGGATGTGTGCGCGTGTGTGTCCTCTCCACAGTGCGCATTGACGCGCCCGGTCACATGGGCGTCTAGACAGCCTGTCGCTTGACAAGAAATGGGATTGTGTTGTTGCGCAAACACTAAACGCGCGTTATCAACCAGAGCGCGCACGCACCGGCGGGCACGAGCACATCAACGCCCCCCCCCCCCCCAAAAAAAAGTTGACGTGCTTTTTTAGGCGGCAAAAAGTGTCGTCGTTGAGTTAATAAAGTGGATGTGTCTCAAATAAAAGTGGACGTTGGCACAGTGATATCATTTAAGATCATGATAAGACATTTCTTTCGGAAGTTTTGTCATGTTAATGAAAAGTTTCCCAACACAAAACAGAATACACCCAGGTTTTTATTCGGCAGGCTGCACTACTGCTATCCCTCCACGTCTTGAATTGACTAGTTACATTTACTGTATATTTGGTTCTTTAAAAAGTTTTCTGGTTTTGTTACGTTTCCAAACACAAAACTGGAGGCGGTTTATGTGTGCCTGTGAGATCACGACGAGGGAGAAGAAACCCAAACGTCCACAACGTCATTGAAGCCCTGTTTAAATTGCTCGCGGTTGCCCTCTGCTGGACGCTTTGGACACACCGCTCGCCTTCTTCCCACATCCACTTCCGGTCATGGGTACAAGGAGATGACGCTCAGTCGGTGGCAGCTTGGCTATGTACTCGTCAATGAGTGGAGAAATCAGATTTTTTATATAGTTTAATGCCTAAAGCCTGGTATAAAATGTTACAGTTAAGAACATTTGTTCTAAAAGAATATAAATATAGTTCAAGTGGAAAAAATCAATATTTACAAGATAAAATATCACACATTTACAATAAAACATTTGTAATATCACACAAAAAAAGTTATACATTTATGAGGGGAAAATGTAATATAAGAAATTCGGAGTAAATTTGTATGGGTAAATATTGTAATGTTACCAAAAAAAAGTCAATGTAAAAAGAAAATGTGCACTTAAGATTGCAATTATTCTCACAAAATTCTATTAGATTCTTATATCAATGAAAGTAACCATTATTTCCCAGACATTTGGGTAATAGTATCTCACTCTTATTATAGTCTAAAAGTGTCCCTTTTCCTCTTAAAATTACAACTTCTTTATACAATAAAGGGATTATCCTACAACTTTACATAATGTGTTATGTTTGTTATTACTTTTTCCTATAAATGCAAACATTTCCTTTTAGCTGAGTTTGTTGTTATTAGCGGGTCGCTAATTGAGTTTAGTGGAGAAGAGTCCAGACAGTCATTGTGCTGAATTTGCATTAGTGTATGTGTGTAGACACAAGGAGTTATGCAGGCATCACTATGTTAATGTGTCGGTATGGCTGCGGGGCAAACTGGGGGGAGGATGGCTCATGATCGTCATGACGTGTTTGTATGTGTGTTTATGGTGGGGGGTTGTAGTCAATTGCTCATCCCCATTGTCGCATGCTCCTGGAGTGGCGCCGTTTAAAATTGCCGAGCAGGAGGAAGCGGAACAGGGTTGGGGGACCATGTCTGGAAGTAATCAGTCACTAGGGGAAAGCTCTGTGGAAGTGACTCCATGTTGTCCTTCCCCTTTATGTACGCTGGAAATGGTGGTCATGCAGGAAGCAACTGTCTATTTTTACAAGACAACAACACGCTATAGCATATAGCATACATTATATATAATATACAGTACATAATTGATACGCAGACAGATCACATTTCTGTAAATGTATTGCTCCATCAAAATAACATAATATACAGCCTTTAATTGTTAAAACCCTGGCAACAAAAGTGAGTACACCCATGAGTGAAAATGCCGAAAATGTCAAGAACCTATATTCTATGGACTATAAGCCACGGAGGAAGTGGGACTTCCGACTTCCAGGTTTTCACCCATCAACTTTGTTTCCGCTTCCGGTTTGCGACATGTGGGCCGCCAAGTGCTTGCGCTTCTGCCTTTGTGCCCCTCGGTTGTGCGTTCCCGTCGACGGGTGCGAGGGTGCGAGGCTGCGAGTGTGTAGTGTCTCTCTCAGTGTCCGAAGCATTTCAGAAAGCCAGACGCCCTCCCGTCGATGAGCCGGGAGCGTACGATTGGGAGGCGCAGGGGGGTTGCCAGTATTGGAACGCAGCCAGCAGTGGCCGGAAACGGCGCTGATGTTTTTTTTTTTAAATTGCTTTATTTAACAAATTGAAATCAAAAGCCAAACATGGCAAACATTAAGCAAACAATCATCATCATAGTAAACAACAATCTCACAATAGCAGTAAAGGAAAAGGGGAAAAAAGGAAGGGGGTGGGGGTGCCAGGAGTCTTAAACTAAAAAAACATAAAAAAAAAAAAAAAGTGAGACAACAAAATTAAGGTCTTGATAGCCTTCTTATTTTTGGAATTAGAGATGGACGAAACGGCGATGATGTGTAAAACCCGGAAATCGTAAGTCCGTGGCATCTACCCCAATGCGTTTAGGTCTGGAGACATGCTTGGCCAGTCTATCACCTTTATTGAACACATCTGCTCCCTATTCACACCTGAGACCTTGGAACGCTAACAAGTCGCATGCCACTGTTCTCATGAATATAAAATTTTATCCTCAATTATTTGTTCCCGCCCATATTGTACTTTTCATCAAACCTGATCCATCCGATACCTGCAAGCAGATCACGATGTACAGTATTGCGACGTTTCCACGGTTACAGAGGCCACAAACTACTTGAGCTAACTTTCCGCTGCCCTACTTTGTCCTACGTAGCTCCAGCTCTTCGCATCCACCTTGAGGGAGGGAAAGAAAGAAAACGAAAAAAAAAAAACAAGCGAGCGGCGGCTTCATCCATCTTGCTGCCGTCACGTGAAACGGGAGCCGTCGGTAAGGTGACCCCGGCGGCGAGGCGGCACAAGGAGGGCCATGTCACTTTGGAAGCACCTCCATTCAGCCATCTGCCAGCTCAGTCCCACCCCCACACTCCCCCGCTCCCTGTAATGAAGCCGCAAAGCAGGTGAGAAGCGGGCCACTCTGGAGAGAGAAGCATTAGCATTGTCCTTGACCATGCAACGTCTTCAGGTGCGGGTGGGGGAGAAAAAAATCCATTAAATGGCGTGGAATTCTCTCGGGGAAGTGGCAGCCATTGTGTCCTTTTTACTTCCCTTGCTGACTGTATATTTTCTTCCTTTCTGACTTTTACAGACCTCCGAGGAAGGAGATGAGCTCGGGTGACGAAATCTCCCAAAATCAAGGAAATCTTGATCCCAGCCAATTGATCGATTGCACCTCGACTTGGTTCTCTTAATACTATTACCCGCCACCATGTAATATAGGGATGGCAACAAAAAATGGGAAAAATAACATCTCTAACAGAGTTTTTGTGAGACATTAGCACATCTTTGGGCTTAATAAGCCACTTTAACACTACTGCAGTTTCACCAGTGCAAAAAAAGACTTTACTCTCATAAAATCTTGTTTTTTGTAATATATATATATAACACAAACCTTAACTATTAGTTGTAAAATTGTCCACAGAATTTTTTTCTAGTAATATCACTCTTATATTGTTCATGTATACAATATTTACAGTATATTCTTTTATTTGACATGTTGACTGTATGTTTTAAGAGACTCAAGTCCCATAAAGCTAACTTCTTTCATGTAAAATGATTACTTGGTTATTGTTGGTTAGCGAGTACCAATATTTAGCCTGATATTTGACCTCATTTCATGGAATCGGTACTCGTGAAGGCCTGGGGCCAGTTAACAATCAGGAACTAGAAATGACAAGAACAGAAAATTGTCATTAATGTCACGTAAATTTAAGGAAAAATGCTACTTTGGAATATATATACAGCTGCGCTCATAAGTTTACATACCATAGGGGTAAGGGAACTTATGAGCACGACTGTATGGCAAGAAAAAGGTTTAATTTCTATAAAATCTAAAATACTGTGGCATTTGTTTGATGTTTTTAGTTTGACGTGGACATGAGTAGAGCTTGTGAATTTTGGTAATGATTTATAGTATTTTTGTGTTAAGCGATGTTTATTTTTTTGTACATGTACAGCTGAAAGTCTTTAAAATTATTTGTAATTTCTTTGGTTGAAAACATTATGTATCAAAAGTACTAGTGGTATGAATACAGCATCTGTATTAGTGACTACTCAGAAGTTGAGTACTCGAACTGGTTATTGAAAATTGCTAGTTATTTTAATACAGTAATACTACTATTTTTTTTTGTAATAATACAACTAAATGTCTACAGCAGCGGCTAATTTTTTTCTTTACACAAATGTTACTATCTGTCTTATGACAGAAACAGATACATGCTATTATCATAATTTCCCATGGGGGGAAAAAAAAAATCCAAACATGCACAAATGTCAGGTGGTGTGAATTCGGTTTCCATTGTATTCTGTGTACTGTAATTGCTCAATTAAATCCAATAATGGATTAATTGTTGATTTGTTAATAATTTGACACTAACTGCTTTGGTACAATTCTTTTATTCAAGCTCCAAATGGAAAAGTAAAATTCACCTCTTGCTATGCGTTTATTAAGTATGTACAGGAAGTAATAAGTATTTTTCCCCCCACACATTTAGAGGGGACCAGTTATTTAAAAAAAAGAAAAGAAAATAAATAATTCAATGCAAATGCTAAACATGCATATTATAAAGAGACAAACAATAGGATAGGAGGTTGAAACGCTTGCCTCAACCTGTTTTTCTTGAAGACAGACAACGTGTGGAAGTGAAGGTAACCTGAAACGCTACTGCAACTGAACAACAAACTTCCATTTAGCAAATTCTTATTTTTAACAGACCAAATGCATTCAGACACTACTAAGCAGTATTAGGGACACACTGAAAAGCCAAGAAAAAGAGTAAAAAAGGAAACAGCCATAAAGAAATTAGATGTATGGAAATAGGGTTGAATTTTATCGGGAAAACGTTAAAAGTGCATGTGTGGGGAAAAAGTTGCAAAAACATTAGAATTTTTTGGGAAAGAAAAAAAATCTCAACTTTTTTTCCCACAAAATGCATTCATCTATTTCAACTTCATTATTGTAATATTTTAAATTCTCATATTCATAAATTAACATTATAAAGCAGTATTTTTTCAAGAAAAAATTCGCGATATAAAAATAACACGATATATATTCAAGAAAATAAGTTATGTGGTGCGTATAATCGAGATCTTTACGAGAAAAACATTGCATTATTTTTAGAAAATATATTTTACAATTCTAATAAGCACAGATCATTATTTGTTTAAATGTATTTTCATTTTGTCCTATATTAACATACGTCATATAGTGTACTATCCATTTAGCAAAAATTAGTTCATGACTTTTTTTCTTGTTAAATTACAATTTCATTCTCATTATATGATGACTATATTTTGACAAATATTTCAAATTGGCATAGTCATAAATTTGGAAAATTAGGGATTATTTTACCAGGAATAAAAAGCTATTAATGAAAAAAAAAACATATATTTGAAAACTTGTTTGTGATCATAATATTATGCATCTATTCAGGTAGATTTCTAGACTCATGAAAACTTGTTTTTTTCTTGAGAAAAAAAAAGTCATACTCTAAATATTTGAACTTTATTCTATATCTGATATTTTAAATTCTCTTAAAAAATAAGTCCGATTTTCTGAGAAACACAGGTGTACTATGACAAAAAAAAATCAAAAAAAAAATTGTAACATTTCAAAAGTGTAACGATAAAGCTCTGTCAAACAAAGATATGCTCGTAGTCATGGTCAAAGTTCATTCTGGTCAAATTAGCATCTTCCACATTTTTTTTCACATTTCAACTGCTCGTAATATTTTGACTTATTTTTTGTAAATATCCATACTATAATAAGTAGTGTTAGCAAGAAAAACAAAAGTGTAATCAATGTGTAACTTGACAGTCCTCTTAATGCAGGTTTATGTTGTGCATATTTGTAGTTTATTTGTTATAATTTCACATATTGACAGCGATTCAACCTACCCAAAAAACTCAACTGTTTTTTTTTGTGTGCTCAGACTGAAGCAATTAAAGTATTGGCATTAATGGTACAAAGGAACTTTGCTTGAGTTTAAGATGCCATCTTAGTTCCAACGAATTATGTTGCAATGGGTTGAAGAACTTTATTTATGTATTATTCACATATGCATTTTGTGGCATCTAAAGGCAACGAAACGTTTTTCTTATGACGGGGAAGTCAATTATTCGCAGATTTGAACTACTTATCCCATACACACAGTTGGGAACACCGGTGAACCTCTATGGAAGAAAAAAAAATGTAACTAATGCAAAATCATTCTTGTCGTCATATTTTTTTTTGTTCAGTGTGGCCCTAATGCTCCTTCAGCAGCAAAACGCGTGCACGTAAAACTCTAATTCCTTAAAAGTGAGCATTTTACATCAACTTCATCAAATGCCTTCAATTCAGTGCATCTGCAAATAAGTTATTATTATGCGTGTTGTCCTCTTTGCATATGTTTTAACTGACTTTTTTTTTTTGGGGGGGGGGGGGTAAGGAGAAACAACAACCAGGATTATTATCTGTCGTTGGTCTCCGTAGCGCCCCCCCCCTTTAGCATTCCGTGCGTTGTGGAAGCAGGTCAAGCCCCCGGGAAGATTCCCAGCGGAGAAGCCAGAGGGATTGTTTTGCTTTACGACAAAATGAGGTTGCGCTGCGCCGCCGCTGTAACACAAGGTCGAGGCACTTCCAAAGCAGTGTCCTATAAAAAGCAACACACACTCAAACACACACACACACACACAAACTTCTACAAAGTGTCAGTCTGTACTTGGGCAAAGCCACTCGGCCTCAACCGGAGTCCATGCTGAAGAGCTCAATGCCGTGCGGGCTCCAGTGGAGGCCCACTCCCGAATTAAACACCAGCGACCACACGTAGGGGATGAAGAAGTCCTCGGGTTGGTCCTCCTCCACATACTTGAACTTCAGCTCCGGAAACTTCTACACAATGGGAAGGATGTTAAGGAAAGTGATTAGGATGCACGGAGAGGAGAGGCGCACTCTAGAAAATTGCCAAGTGGGAAATCTCCCCTTTTCAAGGTCTCACGTCTCAGCGTTCCAGTCGATAGTCAACAAAAAAAAACATGGCTGATGACCTCGATAAGCGTGCCACCTACCATTACAACGGTGGTTTTTAACCTTGTTGGAGGGACTGAACCCCCGCAGTTTTTTTCGCCAAACATTTCTTTATTGAACCCCCCCCCCAAATTAAATTCATAGTTATAGGATTTAGTGGCGAACAAAATGAACACTGCATTAGGGCTGGGTATCGATTCTAATTTCCTCAATCAATTTGATTTCAATTCACCAAATTTAAATTTGATTTGGATTTTTTTCCGACTAGTTTTGCTTCAATTCAATCCGATATGGATTAATTATGGAACATCAATTCTTAAATATCAAGGACATGATGAAATCTCCACATTAAATTAATCAAACACAAAATTCCCCCAAAATTTTTGCGGAGGAAGTAACTGGTTAAATGATTTAGTTTATTAGTGAAAGTAACACATGTTATAATCACTTAAGTGTTACACAAGCATTGACATGGATGAGATGAAAATATTTTCATAATTCCAATTCAATAATTGTAGTAAAGTAAAAAATCTAAATGGTCTTCAAGTGCAATAAGTTAGGTTTTTCATAAAAGTAAGAAAATACTTTTAAATTCATGTGAACAGTAAATTTGAAGAGGTAAGATACAAAAAAAATCGGCTTTCAAAATTCTATTTTCTATTGAATTTATGGAAAAAATAGCTAATAAAATAATCAATTCATGGTTTTATGAATCGATATCAGGAAAGGAAAATCGAGTCGATATCAATTATTGGATTTTTTAAAACCCAGCCCTACTTTCCATCGAATCTGTCTCTCTTCACCGAGAAATCAGAAAGGATTGTGCTCTTGTGGCTTCTTCTTCTTCTTTGCTAGATAGTAGATAGCTAGTTGCACTGGACTAGAACTAAACTAGATTTATAGAGCACTTTAAAACAACCACCGCTATTTTCTCAAGCTGGAACCCGGGGGGGAGGGGGAAATACAATGAAAACAGCAGAGGCCCTACAATCGAACCCTGTGGAACACCATACGTCCCCGCTACACGTTAATTCATATTGCGCAAACTGTATCCATCCGACCATTTTTGTTTTTTTAGTCGACATTGTATGAAGGGATTACAATAATAAAGAACTCACGACGTACCGTTACACCAGTCACAAGTCGACTACTAAGTGCACCGAAGTCCATGCAGCATAGATAGGCCAAGCAATGTCGCATAATCAACTGCAGCTAATGATGGTTAAGCGGGGGCGTGTCATCACGACCTTCTCCGAACCCCTGAGAAGGGCTCATTGAACTCCTGGGGTTCGATTGAACCCTGGTTAAAAAAACGCTGCATTAGAAAAAGGTATACATACTCACCCACATACAAAATAAAAAAATTATAATAAATAAATAAATAAATATATATATATATATATATATATAAAAAAGAGAAAGCAATGATGATGACATGTCAAATTGGTAAAAATACCGAATGAACAATACTGAGCTCTCCAGAAAAAAAAAGAAAAAAAAACCTGAAAAAGGTATACCGGTACCCTGTGTGTATATATATATATATATACATAAATAAATACATGCATATAAATATTAATATTTATATATATATTTATCCCTGCACGTTGAACTCTTTATTCTTGTACAAAATGACCTCTTGCATTTTCACATCTTTGCAAAAAAAAATCATGCTACAAACGGTGGTGCATTTTTTTTAATTCTTGATCACACAGACATGTTTGCATTGCATGGCACGGTAGCCTGCGTGCGCCGGCTCGTCATTCAGCAGGCGGCTTCTCAGTGATCACTCTTCATGAGCGACTACAGTAGTGGCAGATGTAATTCCACCTGACTCCGAGGTTAAATTGCTTCCAGCGAGACACGGATCAACTCCGGGGTCCGACGTCTGACCTCTTTAACTAATGCGGCCATGTCGCCTTTTGACCCGGCCGCGTTGATGGCTTCTGTTTGCCAAATAAAAACGGTGGCGCGTGGCTCATCCGCGAGGGAAATAAGAGGAAATAACTTTGCTGGATGTGGCTGACCTGCGCTCATAACAGGTGAAAACATCGGGGAGTGTAATAAAATGAAAGCAAACATGGAGCGGTGTCATTTTGCACAACAGTTTGACCTTATTGTCTGAGCCCGCGGCGGCGAGGTGCCGAGTTACATGATTACTCGCTAACAGCAGTCAGACTCCCACTGGTCTCAGCTCGTGTGGACTACACTTGTTCATAAACACACACACACACACATTGTTGTACTATTTACACTGTAGTCCAGACGACAAACAACACTGGCTCATGTGTCAATAAATGGAGTTACATATTAGGGTTGGGAATCCTTCAGGAAAGAAATAATATACATAGATAGGTGTATTTATGATGGAGTTGTGCTCCGATGGCAACACTGTAAAACTAATGTACGCTATCATAATGGTCATCTATTAATTATAGGTGAGTAGTATAACAAAAATTGTGAATATTAAGACTTTGAAACGATTAATCAATTGACAACTAATCAATGATCAATGATAATTATTCTATCGATAAATGATTTAGAGACCATGTTTAATTTTAAATTGTTCAAATCAGCCTATTTGCAGTAATTATTCTCAGATTTCTGAATGAAAGTAGACTTTTAAGAAAAATCTGTAGAATCACAATAAAACATTTGCAAGCATCTGCTTTTACTTTAATCAACATTTATATATATTTTTTAATCTGTTTGTGCATTTTCTGCACTGTCAATTTGAAATGTCCTGTTTTGAATACAGGGATGGAAATAATAATTATTTTTTTTAATCCGATTCATCGACAAAATAATCGACTAATTAATCGTCAATTAATATAGTATAGACAATTAGTTGTAGCCCTAATAATATATGATATAATGCATACATTAATTGGTATGGTTTGGAGCGTTGCTTCTTGGTTGTTAGCTAGCTAGTAGAATGACACTGAATTATTGAAACTTTGTAGACCGGTCCAATGTTCTGATGAAAATTCTAGATAAAATCTATTGTCTCATTTTGGATTTTGATTCACAATGGACTGTTAATCTGCACCAGAAACCTTTTCTGTTCTCAATAAGCAAAACTTGAAATCAGGATACAGACGCTCCCCTACTTACGAACATTCGAGTTACGAACAACGGTACATACGAACATTTCTGCGCGTACAGTATATCGAAAAATATTCGGAAAGAGATGCTGTAAATTAGATTTTGTATTGCGCGTAGTGCTTCTTTCCGCCGCTAATACCGACGCTTGGCGCTGTGAGAGCTCATTGGAGGCTGAGCAACGTGTCGAGGAGGAGGAGGAAGAAACGCCGGTCCCCATAAAGGAGGAAATAACTTTTGAAGCCGATTCCAGCGACGACGAAGAATCTCTCATGATATAAAATCCTCCTCTTCCTCCTCCTCCTCCTCCTCCATCATCTCCTTAAGCATCGAGTACATCTTCCAAAAGTAAGTTAAACTTCCTTTTATTTATCTTATTACGTACATGTACATACTGTGTGTGTCTCTCGCTCTCTCTCTCTAACATACGTAGTACAGTACAGTACTGTACGTATTCTCTCCATTTTATTAAATGTTTTTTTCAGTACAAACCAATGCAGGTTACTTGTACAAGCCTTAAACATACTTATATAAACCTTCAATATACTTATATAGGCTTTAAACATAAATTATAATACAAAATATAGCACTGAAGCAACTTACGAACAAATTCACCTTACGAACGATCGTCCGGCACGTAACTCGTTCCTAAGGTGGGGAGCGTCTGTATATGGTTTTAAAATGCTGTTTCTTGGTTGTTAGATAGCTAGTAAGATTTCTATGAAACCATGTAGAGGTTCCATATTTGGATGCAAATCTGGATGAAAGTGCCAGAATATAAATGTCATGTTTTTTCTTCACTTTCGCTAGAGGAATGATTTTTTTTCTCACAATTTTATTCATGGCAGATTTTTATGTCAGAAGTTTCAGACCTAAGCTGGTACCAAAATAGAAATGGTAGAATCCTGTTGTCCGTTTGTTCCTAACATTTTACAGTATATTATTTCGGTATCACATTATAGTGGAAGAAAAATCGAACTGAGGAAGGGAACATACAAAAAGTGAGGCCATTTCTAAATAATACAGAGGCACTTGGTTTTTGTATACAGTATGTCTATTTTGAAAGATTGGCAGTCATGAAACTTGTTATAGGTAAACAAGGAGTTCAGTCCACCCTGCTAGCACTAGCATCCCGTTAGCACTAGATTTGGCAAGACATAGCCGAAGGAAGAACCAATTGAATTTCTGTGGGTAATCTTTTTCCCCGCTTAATTGCAAGAGGTAATTTTTCAACATTTTCCGCTCATTTCTTACTGAATAATGCATGAATCTTAATGACAAAACTCCGATGCATGGACGGAAGGTGTGCCATTTGGTGCGGATTCAAATTAGGATTGTTTCACGCCCTGCGGCGGGTTCCGCGGTCGACTGAGTGCGATCCTCGTTAACACTTCAATTATCTCCGTGACCTTATAAGCGTACTGTAATTGGTGAAGTCTTCAGTAATGTCACGGTGATTGTGGCTGAGATTTCAATCGAAAAAAAAAAACTCAACTGAAAATACAAAAATGAAAATGTTATGGGAATATTGTGTTTCCGCGCTAACGGGCGAGAGCGGCTGGCGAACATTTGATGAGCCGTCTACGAGACAGTCGTCTACGCACAAACGCCGGTCGGATAATAGCCACGCTGCATCGTGAACACAACACAATGTGCGTTTTTGTGTGTGTGTGTGTTCTGGCATATGGCCTGTGACCCCGGTAGCCCTGGCGTCTGGGTCATTATGATAGCGATAGTGTAGCGCCGAACTCAATAGAGCATGACTTTCACCACCGCTGATTACTGACAGCATGTGCCTTTATACTGTGTGCAGACAGAAGAATATAATGAGACACTCCTGTATTATTGATGCCCTACTTCTATCTATCTACCTGCTGTTTGTTGTGTTTGGCCCTCGAGGTGGCCCTTGTTTTTTTTTCTGGCTTGGCAGAAGCCATTCGGTATTAATTGCATCATGGATGGACCAACATAGGCTGGATTTAGCGTTTGACTGACATTTGAGCAGCCTTTGATGTGCACAATTTAGGTCACATGATCACATTGAGTTTGTGCTACTTAACATGGGCCCATAATGGCCTCTTCCAATTTGGACAAAATGTTAACATCTTACCTCAATAGACGAATGAAGCCAACCTTTAATTGTGCTTTTATCTGCTCGCATAAAGAAATAAAAATACTTTGTGGTCATCTCCTACCGTTGTTTCTATTTAGCTCACGATCTTCAATTAGTCGTTTTTGAGTCTGAAGCTAATTTGGATTAGCCTTGATAGATATCCTCGTAACAAAGGTCATCACATTTTGTCAAAAATTAAATTTTTTGCTTCTGAACTATGCCAGCTTTTATTATCACCGATTTTTTTGCTGCCATGGCAACCCATTCTCGTGCGTGGCTGCATTTTGTCATTAACATTCAAGTACTTTTCACTGAGAATGGCTATAAAGATGTGTTTAAAGATGAATGTTATAGGTGGGGGGGGGCAAAAAGTGAAAGCAGATGTTAACAAAATGTTTTATTTCGATTCAAAACAAAAATAATCTGCTTTTATAGAAGACTATTTTCGCAGTCTTCTATGAAAGCAGATTATTTTTGTTTTGAATCGAAATAAAACATTTTGTAAACATCTGCTTTCATAGAAGACTGCGAAAATGAGAAAGAGTCACTGATGAGAGACTAAATTGGATCATTTTAAATTAAACAAGGTCCGAACGATTAATTGCTTCTCAAAAATAATTACTGATTAAATCGATTAGTTATCAATTAATCGATGAATCATTGCACCTCTAGTAGCTCCCAAAGCTGATTGCTGATCTGATCACCCTAAGCATTGTCATGTCAACTCAACTGTCATCATTCCCAGAAGAACATTTTGGTTGGCAATACAATGTACGTAAATTCAAATACTAGAATTTGATCTGCTTTCGATCCCTGAATGTCTCAACAGGGAAAACGAGGAGCGCTTCATCATCGAAACGCCACATGTGGTTTACAAGAACAGATGGAACAAATCAGTGCTTCCGATGTCTGGGTGAGCCCATTTCCCCAAATGATAAAAAATAAAAATAAATACTTAAGCGTGGCGTCCCGTCAGGACGGCGGGCCAGTGGCTAATCCGAAAAGCTGTCACGAGAGTGAAATTGGAGCGGAAAGGATGCACTTTAGGCCTTTATCAAAATGAGAGCTTCACAACTTAAGTTTGCACAGGAAGAAAAATAGCCACAAAATGGCAGCAATATATTACATGGTATCAACTGTTCACCTGACTTTTATTTGTGAATGAGTAGACGCCTTGGGGCCCAAACGATCTCAACCCATTTTCAAACTTCAAATTGACGACAAACTCGGCTTGCAGGCCTGGAGCTGACGTTGAATGTGAGTCGCCTAATGGGTCGCTTTTGGTAAGCAGAACTGGCACTGCAGGATGAACCACCGGATTGCAGTACAGTGCGATCAATGGCAAATTTGATTGTGATAATATCGTACTGGGAGTTCATACGGCACAATAAATTCTGTCAATCGTGTTCTAAACTGGCTCTGTTTCACCTCTAAATAGAGCAACATTTACATTTGAATGAGAGTAAAAATATTTTTTGTGTGTATGAGAGAATTTGCCTATCACATGAAAAAACGTAACTATTTTCATTCAGAAATTCTAAGTAAATTTTGCAAGGAGAGATTTTGATCAAATTTTACAAAAAAAAAAAAGATACACAAGGGTTGAGAAACGAACTCACGACCTTCAGCTACCACCTGAGCTTTGCCTCTCCTACTGTTTGCTAATATCCAAGAGGAGGCCAAAAGCATCATTTTGGTCAGATTCCAGCTGACACGAGCGATGTACCAACACACAGCAGGAGATACTCTCACCATCTAAACCCAATCAAAACCAACAACTTAGCAAACTGAGAAGAATTCAATTCATTCTTCTTATTTTCACGCGTGTAGGAAAAAAGAAATAACTTGTATATTAAAGATGTTTTTTTGCCACTGCATTACAATACCATTGCAACATCCTACCATGAGTTCCTCTCACTGCCTACCAGCTACTCAAATAAAAATCTTTGTTCACAGTGTATCAAAACAATAAGAGCTTTCCTCCGCCTCTGCCATTATTGGCGCGAGTACAAAAAAAGCATCTAATATGGCCACATCCAGCATCTCAACACAAGAATGTTTCCTCTGGCTTTCACTGCTTTCTTGGAACATTATCTTGGTGCCTCGACTGTCTGCACAGCGCCTTCCCCTCTTAATATATCTGCAGCGTCTCGCCCCTTCTGGCAGCCACGGCACTTGTCTGGGCCCACTTGGCACGAGCTCCTATCAGTTAGTAGTAGGTCCTGGCGGGTCGTGCCCTTGCCTCTGGACACAGACTGGCTGGCCCTCATGTCTTCACTCGGGGGGCGCCGTGTTCACTTCCTTTCCCTTCCCTTCCCCTGTCAAGAGCTAGGCTGGACGCGGAAGAATGCGAGCTGTGGAGCAAGCGCGAACCGCCGTCAAACGCGCACACGGGCAGCGCATGGTAATCCGTCAAAAACAAACCACTCACAAACATACAAGCAGAGCACGGTGATCTGTCAAAAACAAGCCCATCTATTATTAATCTTACAAGGCTCATGGTCACGAGGAGCTGGATTCCGTGATCAAACCGCACTGGAAGGACTAATAGATTTATGGTTTCGAAAGGATGGCTTGCCATGGCGGTGCTTTATGTTTGTCTTAATGCAAAAAATGGATGAAATACAAATGCTCATTTTGCTTAATCTTCTGATCTGTTTTCTGGCTTCGTCCAATATTTTGCACTCCCTGATTTGATGGAATTTAGATGTTTCTGGGGTTGGTGAAGGACTCTGGTTGGTGGCGTCTGGTCGGTGCTGGATTTCACTTTCCTTTCTTTGGTCCTTCCTCGGGTCTCCTGAAGGCCTCACGACTCTGGCTGGAAGTGTTCGGTTTAGTTGAACGGTATGGGATTTTTTAATAGGTTTTAGGTGAACTAATGAATACACACACACTCACATTCACACGCACATACACATACAAAAAAAAGAAGAAGAAAAAAAAGAGCAATGATGATGTCATGTCAAATCGGTAAAATTACCGAATGAACAATACTGAGCTTTCCAGGAAGAAAAAAAAACAACAAAAAAAACAAAACAAAATTGCACTCTGTTTACTACCAATAAACAACAAATAAGTAGTCTCGTCACACATGCCAGAGCCACAAAAAAAAAGGATATTTCATGCAATTTAACATATTAAAATATCTATAATATAGAAGAAAGCAGTCTTGGGTCCAACCCTTGATTGCTTATTATGATTCACACTTTCAAAACACCAGAAAAAAAACTGATAAATGTAAGCTTTGGATAAAGCTATGCGGTCCAAATGTAATATTTGTAAATAATAGCACATTGTTTTAGTCCATTAATCAAAATGCAAACATTTTGCTACACGTGTGAAGCTAAGTCACTGTTCGTGGCGTTATCAATAGCTACGTGCTAGTTGTTGGCCTATTGCTTTTTAATGATTGCAATAATCAATAAAGAAATTGAAAGTGTTTCAGGAACAGCTTTGAAGATCAATATCTGTTGTTCTTGTCAGGCAATATGGTGACTTTTCTTTCTTTCTTTTTTTTTTTTTAAGAGAAAGACCGATGTTTTTCTTCAGGGCCGCCGACTATTAGTAGTCAAAAAGGCCACTAACCAATGTTTGGAGCAGATAGCGTCATAATAATAATAACAATAAAAAAAAACTCATACTCTTTTGTTGCAAGGTTTTTAAATATGTGTCTATTGAACAATTTAAGATTTGCATTGTATATATTTTTTTAAGGCACAGTGTAAGTGACCACGAGATGTTGCCATAGCATAGAATGCAGCCGAAATGCATGGTATTTGGAAGCACGCACACTACGGTGGCTCAGAGAGGCCACAATGGCGACTTGGCAACCGGTGTGAAGCCCGGTGAGCAACGGCGAAAGACTAAGCGGCGCCGATAACCGATCTCTACTTTTTTTGTCCTGCAGTTTTTGTACACGAATATTTTTGTTGTTTAAAATTATTTATTTATGTATTTAGTTTTAAATGGATAATTCTCTCGCGAGAACAGAGGGTCTAAGTGAATATCTTAGAAAAGTAGGTTAAAACAAATGTTGATCTTTCTAGATGCTAACAAAATTCATGTCCCGTTATGTACCTTTTAAATAATCAACTACTTTCTGACCAAAACAAAAGCTAGAGGGCTGGATTTGTATTACTAATTCACCTTTTGATCCTTTGGTTGTTTGTGTGAGATCATTTCAAAATGCCACAAAGTCACTCTGACTTCTTTGGCAGGCTTTTGTGTCTGCGAACGGATTGTATAACACGCTGAAGTCATGCAACTTGTGTAATTAAGACTCAAAGGAAAGCAGTTACTGCGTGTACAATGTTCTCACCAGCATCCCGTTAGTCGTCATATCAAGTGTTAAGTAAACAATGAAAGCTAATGTCTTTGATTATAGATGGAAAACAGATCAAAACAGTGTTGTCGTGGCTGTTTATTTACATGACAACCGTTTTATTGGAGTGTTCTGTGTAGACACACAAAAATACAATGGAGGACCACACATTCCTTGTTGGATTTGTGCTAAAAATGCTTTATCAAAACAATTTACATTTGCTGGACTGCTTATGTGTCCAACGGACATATGTTAAATTTCAAACTAGTGTTGTTTAAGTTAAAGCTTTAAAGCCATAGTTAACTGCAGAGTTTTTCAAATATATGTATATTGAATAATTTAAGATTTACACTATAACTTTGACAGCACTATTTCAAACCCATATGCAGCAGACAAACGGTATTGATAAGAGAAGCCAACACATCTGTCAGACTGCTGATGTGCTTTAGTGTGTGCTGCTGTTTTGATCAGCAAAAAAGTGGGCTCCTCAGTTAACTCTAAAATGCCTATCTTCTGAGATAATTACTGTTACTAGCAGCTGTTTCTAGATGGGAAAAGTGAGGTGTTTATTTCAAGTGGATGACACCATTGGTGAGATTGGGCTGCTACTTGATGATAAACAAATTAGCATTTTGCACTGACAATCGGCAACCGAACAAAAGAAGAAAAAAAAGCAAACCCAAAGTTTAGTGGACCCTGTCTTAGCGTGATTGTTAATTATTCCTGATCGGCTAATCATGTCTGAGCCCATGTAAATCTTAGGATAAAGCGATTGTGAGAACGTCGCTGGCCACAGGTCCTACAGAGGCCCAAGTAGCGCGCAAAACCGGCAAAGATAACTAACCCCCCTCCCTCCCTTCGCCCCAACCTCAGGAGCCAGAGAGTCTGTCGGTTATCGCTGCTCAATAAGGCAGATTTTGGTCGGTCTAAACAACACATTCCACAGCCACTGCCCACGAGAGTCACTGAAACAACACACAGCACACACCCACAAACAACGAGACTAAGGGAGGGTCGTCCCCGAGGTCGTCGCCTTTTAACCCTTTCTTTCAGCTGGGACAAATTTTGCATGTTTTTTTTTTTTTGCGTGCTTTAGGCAAACAGGCGTCTTGTAGTCTTCTGTCAACAGTTTTCCCCTGACCGGGAACAACAGTTTGTTTTGTCAGTTAGCAATCTGGAGAAAAACTATTCATGTCACATAAATGTCTTTGGGGGACACCATGATTGTCTGTGTGGAAATTGTAATGCTTTTAGGGTTGTTTCCTGCATCCACAGGAAAAGTAGCAAAATACACTTCTTCCTAATCTTTCAATGGGAAGAAAGATACAACAAAAGGTGAAGCCTGCATCAGAAATTCCCCACATGACAAAGAATCTTCTGTTAGGATGTATTGATGTCTTCTGAAGATTAAATAAGTGGGTCAAGTCTCATGGGTGTTACCTGCAGTTAAGGTTCCTAGATAAGAGTGAACTTTACCAACACTAAGAGTAAACTTTACCAACATAAATTTAGATAAAGTTTACGTGTAGGAATTTACTGCCTAAGGTTATGTGTTACGCCCCCCCCAAAAAAAATTGAAGTAAAAACGAAAGCATCATCAATGTTGTCTCAATGGCAGCTGGGATAGGCTACCGCTTTCTGCAGGATAGATGTAGTTTCATCAACTTAACCTTTGAAAAAGGTTATGGTGTGAAGTAGTTAGCCAACTAAATGGGCTGCCAAAGAAACATGAAGCAAATGTGGTTTTCTGGTATCTTGCCAAAGAAATCAAAAGTTATGATGTTAGAGGCACCAGGTTGGGTGGAACATAATTTGTCACTGCTTGCTGCTTAAACGTTTTTGTCAAAGACAAATGCCAAAACCTGGCAAAAAGGCCTGGATAACTTCACAGAAACAAGTGAGCAAGCCTCAAAGTCAACGATATTTGACCCAATTTAACGATTATCCTTCACCGCTACCTCGTCAGCATTCTCGCCGCATTCGCTGCCAAGAGCTTTTAGCAGTAATTACCAATTCATTGATGATTCCACACGACATTAATCCAGCCTATGGATTTTCACACTGTGGGCTGGAGTAGCCGAATGAGCTCATCAGACCAAGGCATGCGTGAGGTGTGGAGAGAGACAGCTGTTTGTTTGAGCGATGGCACCATCAAATAGTGGCCTGTGTCTCCCCGAGGAGACATTGGCCAAATTGTCTCTTTACTTCACGGCGCCCTCTGGAGGTACAAAAGTACTCAGAAGAGAGTGGCGCGTCAACGTGAGGGCGAAGCACATGCGTGGACGTGAAAACAAAGGTTATGAAGTATGTATATGGACGCATGATGATAATGCACTGCCAACTAACGCTAACATGATATCCATATTGATTGTGAACATCATAACTTTTTTTTTTTTTTTTTTTTTTTTTATGTGAGGGACCGCACATATGAGGAAAAACAGCCCAGTGTGAGCTTGGAGTGTGTGGTGTACTCAAGATGACCAACATTTATAACAGAACTGACCTGTGTCAGGCACCATGATGCCCCAGACTGAAGGGAAATACAATGAAGATGGAAAAGGAGCTCAAGGTGGGGATTTAGAGACCAAGACCAATTGAGAATAGCAAAATTTGGCCTCCCCCAAAAAATAATGAGAATTGTGTATCTTTATTCTAAAAACCCTAACTATACTTTGAACTATGCTCCAAAAAACACTTACTAATCATTTCAATTTGACATTACGCTTAAAAATAAATGGTTTACAGATGATCTGATTTAAAAAAAAAAAAAAAACTAACATTTTTCACGAGTGATACAAAGATAGTGTTCCCTCGTTTCACAGTTTGTTTTTTGTAGATTCACTATCGCAGATTTATTTTTATTTTTTAACTCTTTGACTGCCAAAAACGTTAAATAACTTTTAGTAAAATCCTATGGAGGAGTGCCAAAGACGTTAAAAGACGTTTGTTTCAAAACAGAGGTGAAACTAGCCATTTTCTATTGTTGATTACTCAAAAACGGAATAAGGTAGAAACAACTTTTTTTTCTGATGAAAGATGAGAGTCCAATCTTTCATTTGGTAATATGTGTGTTTACATAGTCCAAACACATAATTTTCTGTGGACCTTGAAAGATCAGTCAAAAGATCAGTCAAAATGCTTAAATCGGCTGGCACCCACAGCATCCCTTTTCTGAAAACGTCTGGCAGTCAAAGAGTTAAGTACTACTTTTTAGGCTTTTGCTGACCATGATGTCATCTATTGCAGTTTTACCTCACTATTTTGTAGGTTATCTTGCTAATTTTCTTCCTTTTAAGTCAGACCAGTTAAAAAATGTTATTTTGATTTTGTTTTAGGGGAAATGGTTTTACAAAAAAAAAAAAAACGAGACCATGAAGAGTCGTGTTTGGAAACCCACTTTGACTCCCGTGCACTACTCAGAATGCATGTTGGGGCGAGGCAGTGTGCTGCTGCCCTTTCATTAATTTCTGAACACAGCCTATGTTATAAACCAATCCGTAGCTCGTGCTCGAACTGTTTCCATCTGTACTGTAATGGTCGTCCCAAAACACACCGTTCCCTCATCGTGGGTGCGTACGGAAATATGTTGGGGAATATGGATCTATTTTTATTAAAGTTTGTCTTGAAACAGCTTACCTAACTGGAATCCTGTTGCATTGTAACAAAATTACAATCCTGGTTGATTAATGAGACAATTAAATCCTTGTTGTTGTTGTTGTGCAAAGCGAAAATTAGTTGTCAATGCCTACTTCTTGCTTAAATGCTTCTTTTTTGACGTCTTTAAAAGAAGTGTGAATAGAGAAAGAAGAAGACGACGAAGAAATCCACCAGGATTGTAACCTTGGGTAAAAAGCATTGCAGGATTCTAGTTAAGGTAAGACGTTATGAGGCAAACTTAAAAAAAAAACTTTTAACAGTTTTATTAGCCAATGTTCAGTCATCCTGGTCTGCTGCTGGGGTGCAGCAGGGTTGAAGGACACAGCAGAGCTGTCTACATGGCTCGTCGATGGCTACATCAGCTAGCGCGTAGGTGGCGACGGCAAGGGCCACGTGCCATCCCTCTTCCTAATGCTAGCAAGACAAATGCCTCGCGGCCGGTATAAAACACGGAACACATGATGAAACATGCAATTAAGAGCTTCAGCGGCGGTGTGGAGCCGAGCAGGGGAAAGACTGGATACATATTTCCTCGCTGATTAATGGTGGAGCGCCAGGAGGGGCCGGGGTTCGCAAACCCGGCAGGAGTGGTGGGAGTGTTGGGTAACGAGACGTTGTGGCAGATTTATATCCAACCCCCATCCCTCACCCTTCCCCCCGCAATCGTATGTGCCCGTGACAAAGTGCCCCCGGCCCCCATCCCATCTCCTTGAAATGTCATTATATGTTCGCATGGAGCCAGCCAGCAGGGATGGAATGGAGATGGGCGTTATGGCTAATGAGAATGGGATTTGGCCTTTTGTCACATGTCCCAATGGCTCTTTCCATCTTTCTCCCAGTTCTTCCCTGCCCGTAATTCCTTTCCCACCTGTGCACACAACTTTATGGCACCAAGTCACCCCAGCGGTCCCTACACATGAATCGTGATTATGGACTGCTGCGGGCGCATGTCTTACCTTCAGCCTGTCTATAGGCAGGGCTTGGGCTCCTTTCATGATCACCTCCTGGACCCTCTCCACGGACAGGTCACTTCCGGCCTGCTCCAGACGCTGGCTGAAGAAGGCGATCACCTAAAAAGGTTGCCAAGGAAATAGGAGGAGGAAATTACAAAAATGGACTTAGGTGTCATGTACTGAATAGACTGTGTTGTCATAACGGTCCCATATGGGCCTTCAAAAACGGATTCAGAGCAGATAGCCGTTACAGGTAGTCCTAGGTTTATGAGTTTTGTTCCAATGATGGGGATTTAACGCTAGTCGTAATCACGTAACCTATGCTAACACAGTAGTAAAGTCAGAATTACAGGAAATATTTGAATGACTACCCCTTTTGGGTCAAAAAATTAAACCAGTCAAATGAAAATGAATAAGTACCCCTTGTAACTTTACAGTACGTAATCTGTTAAACGTATGTAAGACAAGATAAGATAAGATAAGATCCACTGATTGTCAGTAACTTTGAAGGTAGTCAGAGCCACAGATGAAGTCCAGTAAAACCGACTTAACTGACTGAAACACTAATACTGTATCATTAGTGTTTTTATGCTGAAACTACGACTGCCCTTTGCCAAAACTGGCACTTCAAGACCCATTCTTGCTACAACATTGTGAAAATGCAAACAAGCAACCCCAAAAACAACCGTTTTCATCATGTAAATGGCCATGAAATGTGCTAGCACTCGTGTGATGTGAGCTGACGTGCAACTAACATCCTGTGCTTGCCTAGACTAAAGTGAAAAGCCGGATAATGAACGCGGCTGGTGCCTTTCACAGGCACAAAAAGCTCTTTGCTTTTTCTTTGAGACACACACACATTTCATGCTTATCTCCACTGAAGCTTAATATCAATTGCCAGCCTCCTTTTGGTCTAATCTCAGCATAGTGGCATCAGGCCCGCAGCAGGAGAGCCCCTATATGATGACACCCAGTGCAATATGGAGCTTTAATGATACGTATAGAACCACACAACAAAGCAGCCTTTTGCCTATATGTATTGGTCTTGTTGGATGTCAGCTGTTGGGGCTGTAAAAACAAGGCAGCAATCATCACTGATGCAGATGCACAAAGGCTGGATAAACATAGGTGGAATAGCTTGTTAGTGTGTAAAAATTTATATACTGATATCGCAATGCTGTCAGACATTTTATTGCTTTTTTGAATGCTCAATGTGGAACCTCCCAATTTTCGCACTTGGGAAATCGTTTCTAGGGTCAAGATGTCGCTGTCATAGATTTATTAACTGCACAGGCAATGTTTGAAATACCATTTTAACATAATCTGTTAAAAGTCTAGACAGAAGTTAAATAATTATTAAAAAAAAAAAAAAAATGTAACTCTTTTGCCAAGTGGCATCTTATGTGGTATGCTGGGATCAAATTAAATGATGGCAGGCTTCAGTTTGACACAAGGTTTTAACTTGTACCACTTTGCAGATGTACTAGATTGGAATTTATTATGTTTGTAATGTCTGGTCCGTGCTGGATTTCACTTTCCTTTCTTTTCTTTGATCCTTCCTCGGGTCTCCTGACAACCTCACGACTCTAGCTGGATTCTGAAGTATTCGGTTTAGGGGAACGGTATGGGATTTTTAATAGGTTTTAGGTGAACTAATGAGTACACACTCACGCACGCACACATGCACACACACGCACATTAAAAAAAAAAGAGAAAAAAAAGAAAAGGAATTTATTATGTTTGGAAAAACTAAGACCGCTCCTAGCAGAATTTCAGGCTCTTTTATAGCATAATCATTCCGACTACTCTGTTACCGATCCATTTGTCCGCATCCTTTATTTCTTAAAAATAATACGTAAAACCAGAGGACGTTCATATTTCAAATGATGCCAAATATTTTGGGGCACCCTGTAGTATCGCAAGGGCTATTCCCAGCCCAAGCAGCTTTGGCACAACGTCAAAAACATAAGGGTTGTCGTTTGCGCATAAATATCTTAAGTACGTATCGAGCATTTTGGATTTCGTACTCACAACGGGCCTACTTGGAACAAACTACTGTATGCCCTCCATTCTGTGATGCCTGGTGGGTTTCAGCCCAAACAAAAGATCAAGCACATGCTGCGCTTGATGTTTGCAGCACTGCACTACATTCTCCCCTGGAGATATGTATGATATTTGATAATTAAAAATCTCTTTAACGGAGTCTTTTTAATGTTTTTTTCTCTTTCCAAATATATAAATTTAGCAAACCCACAGCGCTAAACACATCCACATGCAGCGTTTCTTCGCTCACAAGCAGAGCACACAAGAGCATTCTGTGCATCTACAGCGAAATACTAATCTCCTCATCAGTTCCGAAGGCCTCCCATATGGGGTTAATTTAGAGGAGCACTTCCTTCAATCCAGCATCTCATATGCACACGGATTTGCAGGCAGAGAGGGGGAAGACTTTAGAGAATCGCCTCAGGGAAGCTGACTTCACTGAGGGATTCCAGCAAGCATGCTTCTTCATACTTATGGATAACAGTGGTGCCTATGGCGATATACTATGCAGCAACCACCCCCACGCCCCTCAATTGGGCACACGCACATACAGACACACCAATGGGAGACTACTTGGATTCATTTCCCCCTTCTTTTTTTTTTTTTTTACTCGACTTATAAAGTAGTGAGTGACAGGTTTCGCTGCCACCATAAATGCTATTAACAAATATTTGAGACTTATCTTATACAAGGGCAGAATTGATCAATTTATCAATATTGCACAACCTTCCTGTTATAATCTGGGTCAAATTCACAAGTACAAATTTTGATTTGTACAAAAAAATTGAACATTTTCTTTTTTGTTAGTATACACGTGGAGAAAAATGCTGACATCTCTTTGCGTATGAAAGAACGCACACAATTGTCGGTGAAATAACTGACAATATTCAGCAAAAAAAAAATTTAAAAATACTGCAAATTAAGTAATGAGAATTGGGCATTAATTTTGAAATGCGGTTCAACAGAATGATTACAACAACAACAACAACAAAAAAAAAAAAACAGGCCTGGACAACAACAAAATGGAACCCCTAGAAAAGATTGAAAGTAATTTAACTTGCAGTATAACAGGAGGATTAAGTATTCACAGTGTTTACCACAGATTGGAAATCTACTTGGGTGGGTGGACTCCGGGGGGGGTGTTCCCAGTCCTTCTACTTGCGTCTCCTCTAACCTCATGATCCACAAGTGAGTGACAGCGAACTAATGTTACATAAGGTCAATCTGGTCGTGACACGTTGTTTTTTAATATATATATATATATATATATATATATATATATATATATATATAAAAAAAATCTATATATATATAGATTTTTTTTTTCATTTTCTTGGAATCTACTTGGGTGGTGGCCAGTTTGCTTGGGTGGGCCGCCCAAGTATTAACATGGTGTGGGAAACACTGATTCAGTACCAGCCCTTCTCGTGTGGAGAGGCTTTGGTGAAAAAAAAAAGATACAATTATGATGAACACGCCTACTGTGCTCGTTTCTTACCAAAGACATTCATGAGTCAATATGACCTGCTCATCATTCAATCATTGAAAGATACAGTAACAATGCAAATTATATTTAAAAAAACAAGATAAAATAAAAGAAACAATATAGGGCCAGCAGAGTTAGTTGTTAGTCGTTTGCAGCCTTTATTTAGCCAAGGCAGCCGTTTTATATCAGAAAATCTCATGGTGGGCATACACCAAACAAAAATGTTACAAAATGTACCATTACTGAAATAAGGATGACCTTGTTTCAGTTAACTCACAAATTGACTCACTGCTTGATTAATTGAGCACTAATCTGAGATACTCACAGGAGGCCAAGACTTTATTCTTTTTTTGAATGGCAACAGGTGGATACACGTTTGTTGTACTGCACCTTCTACTATCTAATGGAAGATCGTTTAATTGTTCTGACTGTCACAATACACAATGAGGGTTCATGTCGTTCGTGTTCATTCATGTGTTTCAGTAGTTGATGCTGTTTTGGTTAACAAACTCCATGTGTGAACACCAGCATCAATCAGCGAACTGACTTTGTGACGGTTGAATGTCATTGTATGGTTGTATGCGTCATTGGCAAGCAATTATAATTACCAACTGTTGATTATGCCTTGAGACATGTCTATTACTTGAAGAAATGAGGCAACCTTGAGGTGGTTTCATGCGCGATACTGACCGTGTCCAAGTTTTGCATGATGTCCTGGAAGGACGGGTGTGTCCTGAACTGCTCAAAAAGCTCCCGCTTGTAGAGTAGCGCATACACCAAGTTAGGGTTGTGGTGCAGTGAGTTGCAGAGGCAAGAGTTGATGATCTCCAGCATCATGCGGATCACTTCTTCAATCACATTCAAGTCTTGAGCCTGAGGGGGAAGACGGAGGAGGACGACATAAAAGGTTAATTGGCTTCCTACAACACTGGTTTCACGTATAATGGTGTTTTTAAATTATTTCTTCCAGAGAGATTAATGTGTGTACTTTGAGGGTCGAAGGGGAAAAGAAGACTAAGGGCAAAATGGTAGCTGTAAAAAGATTTTATTTGCTAAGCTAACTCTCGCAAATGCTAGGTGGAAATTTAATAAATTAAATAAACGCCGCATCAGCCCGGGGGTTACACTAACCACTTCAGAATAAATGCCTCCCTTTTCCAATAGACATGGTGCGTTTCACACACAGACAAGCTGAGCCTATTTGAACACGCCTGCTAACCAAAACAACGTCACCTAAAGAGTATTTCAGATGAATTTTAGTGTTTAGTGTGAAGTCTTTGTGCATGTTGTAAACGAGTTAGGCAATTACCATTCCAGTGCATTTTGATGAGTGGTTGCGCCACAATGTTGTGGGCGTCCGTGTTCATGTTCCGCCCTTTCTGCCTCAGCTCTTAACGTTTCTCCTAAATAGCTCTTTTTATATTGATTTAAACTCCGGGTTTACTTTTGACAAAGACTGTAATCGGGATTCCCATTGGAATTTCAAAATTCTGTACGTTTCCATATCCTAATTTTTAGACTTCTCAGCGTTTTTTTGTTTCTCTCAGAGAAATATGCTGCATCTGAGTAAATATCCTCAGTGTATCATATATAAAACATGTACTTTCATTATTCTTCCAACAGCTAATCCTCATTAACATTCACTCCCAGCCATTTTTACTGAAGCAACCCTCTTTGCTGTTTTACTGGATTTTGACTGATTTTGCAAGGTCCACAGAATATTGTGTTCTATTGCTATAAAAACATGGAACCAACCAAAAGAAAGATTAGAGCCTCTTCTTTCATGAGGAAAAAAATATATTTGTATCTGTTTCGGTTTTGCAGCCATTATAGCATTAGAATATAGCTAAGTTTCATCATTATTCACAAACCTGTAGAAAACAGGGGGGAAAAGAGAAGCTGTTATAATCTGCTGCCACCAGCTGGCTGTTTTTTGTATTAACTACCATTGCTTTAAGCGACCTCTTCGGATCAGAAGCTGAATCAAAGCCTTCTGTATGCTCTAGCATAAAAAACTTAAAAAAACGTATAATTACGTTTTTGGGGAGTGCAGGACAAAGTATTAAAAACTTTTTGGGGTATGAACGAGTTAAGGTCACGGGTGTGCTGGCGCCTTATCCCAGCTGGCTTAGGGTTGTCGGTGGTGTACACACTAAACTCGTCACCAGCCAATTGTAGGGCACACATCGACAAACAACCATTCATACATTAACAGTTCAATGCTCGCAGTTTTTTTTTGTCCAAGTGTCTGAACATAAAACTCTAACCAAACACACACACTGAATTATGAGCAATTCATTGTGTAAAAACAAAACGAATACAAAACAAACAAAAAACCTTCCCTATACATAGGTTACATTAAGTCATTTCTGGTTGCGCCACCATAAGAATCAATCATATGGAACATTTGAACCACCATACTTGGATATAAAACTAAACCTTAGAAAAAGAGCCCATGGGCCTAAACACAAGTCTTAAACTTAGGTTCCCGAGGGCCACAGACGCAGTCCTCCATGTTTTAGAGGCTTCCCTCCTCCAACCCACCTGAATCAAATGATCACAATTGTTATCAGGTTTCTACAAAGCTTGCTGATCCATTTGATCAGGTGTGTTGGAGGAAGGACACCTCTAAAAATCACAGGACTGTGGCCCTCGAGGACCGGAGTTTGAGAAAGATGACTTGACT
This sequence comes from Vanacampus margaritifer, assembly GCF_051991255.1. NCBI lineage: Eukaryota > Metazoa > Chordata > Actinopteri > Syngnathiformes > Syngnathidae > Vanacampus > Vanacampus margaritifer. Next base: position 12,194,066 of record NC_135445.1, read on the forward strand.
TGACCTAAGACCCTACCTAAACAGTCACCAGAGCATGGCGGCCATCTTAGAAATCAAAATTATACAAAAAATAACACTTGGTCAGGGGCAGGTTCTAAACATCCCTGTGAAGTTTCATTGAAATCCCTTGAAATCCCTAATTTTCTCATTTTGAAGTTAGAAAACAGTATTTTAGAAAAGTTGCAATATTATAGAAACATAAATATAGTATTTGTCAATTTCTATTCTTTTTAATACCTGGAAATTGATCAAATATCTTCCATACTTTTCCAGACTATCCATACTTGCGTAGAAACACTGTTTAATATACCACTAACGTTATTTAATATTACAAAAATGACCCTGTACAAATAAAGGCCTCCGCATAATTGTTTTGGTTCATACTATGAATTCTTTAAGGCCAGCTTGAGGCAGACATCTTTCTATAAGAAAGACCCAATTGGAACAAAACTTAACATTATTTAGTTGAACTGGGATAGAAAAAAGGTTTTACATGCTTGGTTCAGTGAGCCCAGCTGTACATTAAGTACCCGAACATTATTATTTCAGACCTGGACTATATAGCACAGCATGATAAAAATAGCACATACATATCAAATCAATCCATCTGCTCTTCATGTGGAACATGTTTGTTCTTCTGTTCATCTAGTCGGTTTTATCACGCGTCAACGCCCCAGAAGACCGCCGTCGCCAAGAAGAGATAACATTCGCCGTCTGCGTGCACAGCTATTCAACGGTGCAATGACAGCATTGTAGATTAAGATTCCGTCATGACGCGGTTGGTTCCCACGCTCTACATTTACGAAAACAAACTGCATTGGGTATGTGTATGGAGTGTACTGTACCATGAAAGCGTATTAGCTGATTTTTTCTAAATTGTACTTTTTTGCATGTTTATGCCACTTTATGTTTAAGATCATCAAGCAAATATTAGACAAATATACCTCAAGTACATTTTATTTATTAAAAAATAAAACTATTCAAAGCTACCTGGCCTGTGTGTAAAGGTAGTCTTTCATATCTCTGCGGAGATATTTTGGCCCACTCTTCCCTTCAAAAATTCTGTAGCAATGGAGGGTTTTCGAGCATTAACGGCCTTTTTAAGGCCATGACAGCATTTCAATTACATTCAGAAGTTAATTTGCGTGTGTTGGATCACTGTCCTGCTGCAGAATCCAAGTGAGCTTCCGTTTGAGGTCTCTGGTAAAGAGCAGAATTTGTGGTTTGAACAATTACAGCAAGTTGACTCAGTCCTGAAAGAGCAAAGCAGTCACAGACCATCACACTACCACCACATTTGACTGTTAAGATTTTCTGAAATGCTGCATTACATTTATGCCTAAAATAGAAGTTTTTCCCCGAAAAAGGAAATTTCTAATTATGTAATTATGAGCAATTATATGAAGAATTATGACTTTACCATTGCACTAGGATAGATCAATGACAGGCTACAAATTCTGGTTACGTCGCCACTGAACGGAATTTTCTAAGTCGTGGACTCTGTGCATCTCTTGTTGTTGTTGAAGGAGACCACAATGAAGTTTGATGGCCTTTCAATATTAATAAAGTGTACAATAAATGAACTACTACATGGCCAACAAGTAACACTACTTTTTGAAACACTAGAGCCGAGTGTTGGGTGATAACCTTCCAAGTGGCGTCATGCCTCTACTTCCAAAACCATAACATTTACATCGATTTTTTTTGCCATCCCCGATTCCGCGGCTATGCCAGGCAGTGTTAGAGGCTTCAGTTGGTCCATCCACCCATTTTCAATAGTACATTTCCTCATAAGGGTCATGGGGCAGCTGGAGTCTAACCTAGCTGACTTTAGGCAAGGTGAAATGAGGACATATTTAAATTTTGCTAGCAGTTTTGAAAAGGCAAACTCCCCTTTGAAGAAATATAACATTGGAATGCACTTCCTTCTCAGCAAAGAGCTGCTTCTTCAGTGGATGTTTTTAAAAAGCAGTAAGAAACAGTTGTTTAGGTAGACATTCCAGTAAGACTAGACTGTCTTTGAATTTTTAAGATTTTCATCTGATGTATTTACGATACGATACGATATACTTTTATTTTCTCCGTGGGGAACTTTTTCCTGGACTCCGTCCAGCTGCAGTTTACAGTAAAGAAAAAAACAACAGAATAGAAAGAGATAAAATTTAAATTAAATAAGAAGTGCAGCAATAAGTAGAAGACTTCCCAGAAGTCTTCACAGAAGTATACTGTACATGTGTAGAGAAGTACATACATGAGGACTGCACACACCCATATACACACACACTCATATATATATATATATATATACACACACACACTCATATATATATATATATATATATATATATATATATATATACTGTACATACACACATGAGTATGTACAGCATGGCTGCATATATTCCAATATTCCACACACACAACATTGCACCATATTTGTTGTTGTTTTTTTGCATTAGATGCAAGATGTAAAATGTTGTGATTCTGTATGTTTAGTATAACTACTTGACACACTTTGTGGGTTATATCTGTCTCCTCACACCTTGGGACAATAAAGTCTTCAATGAACCAGACATGCATGTTTTTGGAAGCTTTGAACCCCTAACTTCAGTAACTTCAGAAATTTCAATCAAAAAAGCCCACATTTCACTCATCTTCAATGTTAACCTTTTCTGTGTGCTATACAGTATGATTGGCTGCTGACACGAACAATTTTATTCGACGCCGCCAGATATCCGTGACAAACATCTTTGTTCTTGTGATGACGATGACCTGTTTTAAACAATAATTCGCTAATACCGCCTAAGACCAGTCTCAAAACAGGAGCACGGCAAGTCATCAAGCTGATTGCGCGGTGAGATTGCGCCTCAAATCTGTGCTAACCATCTTAAACAGAACTGCATGACTGGGCCCTTATCTCACAAATAATGTTGCTGGAAGAACAAAAAAAGCACATTGAGTGGGAACACTGGATTGGGAAGATTTGAAATATCTATTGAGCGTGATGCATTGATTACCAGCAGGCTGGAGGACGAGGAGGTACGGGGCAGGCACGAGAAGGTGAGCGGAATACAAGGGCGGCTAGAGATAATGAGGATTGATCGTGCGTCTGGAAGTAAAGAAGGAAGCGCTCGGGGCTTGACTACGCCGCCTGGACCCGGTCCGCTGTGCCGGCCCATAATTAGAAAGAACCAAGGGGGAGCTGAAACGGGAGACAGTCGAGTAGGACGAGGAACTAAAATGGAGGAGTGGATGAAGTGTAGGATTGAGGTGGCGAGTGTGTTTTGTTCTCTTCCTTAATGAGATTGGCCTGGCAGGGGAAAAAAATGCCACGCTAGGGAATTCAGGTCAGAGGAAAATAGGCTAGCTAGACGTCTGCCTGGCCCCATGTGTGTATGTGTGTGTGTGTCAAGTGCATGAGATTAAGAGGTCTACTTGAAACCCAGACAGGATTTAAATATCTTAACTCCTCATTTCTTCGCGCGCCTCGCTTTTGTGCTTGTTTTCCCCAAAATGTGAATGGCCCAGACAGACTAAAAAAAAAAAAACACACACACATACACGTGGCTTTTCTGTGTTTGTGTGCGACTTCCTTCCCTCGACTCCCATTTCCAACCTCCCCGCGATGTTGAGTCACAAACCACTCCTGCTGCTATTTAATGCCTCCTCACACCCGGGAAAACAGGCCTCGGACGTGAGCTGTATCATTACTCTGCCCCATTTTACAGTCATTTGCACAAAAACGACAGGAGGCTTTGGAGCTCGTATCCCCGCCGAGCATGAATGTGTTATGTCTGCAGGTGTGTACGACCTCCGCTATTTGTCTGACAAGGTCGATCATTGGTTGTGCAGCACAACTAAACATCCTACTCGTGTTGAATTTACTTCTTCTTTTCTGTAAGCATTAGAGTGTAAAACCAGGGAGCTCTAAGAGGCAGCAAGCATGTACCTCCCTGTTAAAGTAGGTGCCGGCATCATTAAACCAGTAGCTTAGTGATTCCCTGGCTGCTCACCGCAGGCTGTTGCAAGGCAGACAAAGTAGACGGGCCTATCGGGAAGCGGCACTGACAAAGACAAGGACAGGGTGACAGACTTGAAAAGCTGATTTTTCCACTAGTGAATATTTATTTTATTTTTAAGGTAGCCAACACAGCAGGACAACTGCAGTAATACCTCTACTCTAATTACAATGTGAAATTTGTGTGATGTCACAGCTCTGAACAGGAAGTCAGACAGACACATGAAATGCATGTACAAACCCAATTCCAAACAAACAAAAACAGAATACAATTGCAATTTGCAAATCACGTTTAACCTATGTTTACTTGAATACACTACAAATACAAGATATTTAATATTCAAACTGATAACCTATTGTTTTTAGCAAATAATCATAAACTTAGGAATTGTATGGTTGCAACACGTTCCAAAAAAGCTGGGACATAGTCATGTTTAACACTGTGTTATATCACCTTTTCTTTTAACAAAACTAAACGTTTGGGAATTGAGGACACTAATTGTTGAAACTTTCAGTTTTTAAGTAGAATTCTTTCCCATTCTTGCTTGATGTACAGCTTCAGCTGTTCAACAGTCCAGGGTCTCCGTTATCATATTTTCTACTTCATAATGCACCACACTTCAATGGGAAACAGGTCTGGACTGCAGGCAGGCCAGTCTAGTACTAGTACTAGTAACTACGAAGCCACGCTGTTGTAACGTGCAGAATTCGGTTTGGCATTGTCTTGCTGAAATAAGCAGGCACGCGTCCATGATAAAGGCATTGCTTGGATGGCAGAATATGTTTCTACAAAACCTTTATGTACCTTTCAGCAATAATGTTCCCTTAATAGATGTGTAAGTTACCCATACCATCATAAATGCTGGCTTTTGAACTTTACTTCCACAACAGCTTGGATGGTTATTTTCCTCTTTGGCCCGGAGGACACAACATCCACAATTTCCAAAAACAATTGGAAATGTTGTGTACTCGTCAGACCACAGAACACTTTTCCACTTTTAATCAGTTACCTGAGATGAGTTTGGGCCCAGAGAAACCAGCGCCGTTTGTGGGTGTTGATGAACGGCTTTTGCTTTGCATAGTAGAGTTTTAAGTTGTTAAGGATGTAGCGCCAAATTGTATTTACTGACATTTGTTTTCTGAAGTGTTACTGAGCCCATGTGGTGAAATCCTTTATATGTCGGTTTTCGATGCAGTGCCGCCTGAGGGCGTACAATGTTGGTATTTGGCCTTGCCGCTTACATGCAGTAATTTCTCCTGATACTCTGGACCTTTTAATGATATTATGTAACGTAGCAGATGATGAAATCCCTCAATTCCTTGCAATTGTATGTTGAGGAACGTTATTTTTAAACGGACTATTTTCTCATGCACTTGTTCGCGAGGTGAACCTCGCCCTATCTTTGTTTGTGATTGACTGAGCAATTCAGGGAAGCTCCTTTTATACCCAATCATGGCACCCACTTCTTCCCAATTAGCCTGTTCACCTGTGGTATGTGCCAAATGGGTGTTTGATGAGCATTACTCAACTTTCTGAGTCGTTTTTCCACCTGTCCCAGCTTTTTTGGAATGTGTTGCAGCCATAAAATCCCAAGTTAATGATTATGGGCTATAAAAAAAAACGAACAATTTGAACATTAAATATCTTGTCTTTGTATTATATTCAATTAAATATAGGTTGAACATAATTTGCGAATCATTGTATTCTGTTTTTACTTATGTTTAACACAACATCCCAAATTTAATGGAATTGGGCTTGTAGAGGACCATAAAAATGTTTAAATTACAACATTCTTGGTCCATGTTAAGATCTCAAGTACTGGTTAAAACAAAAAATGTGAACATGGACAAAGGGACAACAAATTCAATGAATTCCTCAAAACACATAGTGGAATCAGAGAAAAACAGAGTCAGAGTGACCACTACTCTTTTTATATGCGTATCTTGTGAATGGTAGGAGGGAAAACAGCAATAAAAAAAAAGATGGATGCTGGAAATGGAGCAGAAAAAAACACACACACTATGCGGACACACAAGAGCATAGGTCAGAGTGACTTGGCAGCCCCATCAGCAGTCTGTCTGTCGTGTCTTTGGGGACTTTTTAAAAATAGGTCATTGTCTGACCTGCATTTATACCGCAGCGACCGCATCATAATGGTGCCGTTTTTGCCAGGCGACATTCTCACACATAAGGTCTCTGCCTGGGGTTTGTTTTGGAAAAACATGGGAATTTGATGATTTTCCCATTATAAAAAATGCAATGTGTCGCCATTATAGGTCAGGGCAATATTACTGAAAAGTGTAACACGATATAAATATTTCATATCATCTTATATCATCACCCGGAGAAAAAAAGGCTGAATTTATATAACTTTAAATTGGTAAGAGTATTTACTTTGTTTACTGATGTTGAACTGTGAATCAATATAGCAATAGCATTCAGCCAAAATGTTAGCACAACCACCGATCATTTTAATTTGACTAGCAAAAGTCATACTTTTTTTTGCTCTTCTCTATTGTAGCGTGGCAGGAATCAAGCAGCTGCATTCAATCTGTGACCTAACTCACGCAAGAAACGAACGGCGGAGCGACGTTTCGTCTTTGGTCTGGCCGCAGCTTAGTGTTTTGACTTGCATACAAATTTGAATGACATCGCTGCTGCAAGAAGGACTCCCGTGTAGTTAGCCCTAATGATGACTTGCTGGTAGAAAGTCATTAAAGACCCAGGAGCACTTGCTGCTCCTCCTGCTGAGGACACTTGGGAGTTAAACAGAAAAGGGCGGCTTGCGTCAAGGCAGGCAGACGACTAACTGCTTGGATTTGCTTGCTTCATTTTAACGACGCGGGTATGGGAAAGATCTCACAAAAGATGAGAAGCACCAAGAGAAGAAGCACAGTAAAAAAAAAAAAGGACTCCCGCTGACAACCCAGAAAGGCTGACATAAGACAGAAAGAGTTCCTTTATAATTTGTGAAACCGTTAACATATCAATATGTTGCAGCATTAACGCACAATGAAAATTTGATTGATTTGGTCCCCTGAGGATGGTGAGCGCACCTGCTCATTTTGTACAAGGAATGATGGCAGCTGTAATGGACGGCGCACTAACACCGCAATCCTGTATAAGGTTTCCTTAGAGAAAACATTCCTCTCAAAGTTTCCCATTTCCTGAAGTGATAGAGCTGAATGAAACAGAAGGAGAGGCGTTCTTTTAAGGATGAACTGTGAAAGTACAATTCAGAGCATTGAGGAACATTTTTGGGGAGAAAAAGACCTTTTAAGCCAGTGATTCTTAAGCATTGGGTCTGCCGCGAGCGCCATCTAGCGCAACGGCTCCTTCTACTGCACGCAATCGACGAGGCTGTTCCAAAATTAGAAACAGCGTCGCGGAACCTCCGTTGAATGAGCTGCTCTTGAAGCTCACAAATATTGTGCATCTAATAACGCCAAAATATGCAGGGAAGTAATGCATCGGAATTCAATTTTTTGTTTTCTTCTTTTTCAGGGTTTTGTCATGCATTCAACCCCTTGCCATTTTTGTCCAATGGGAGCACAGATCGTCACGTGGGTCGATGTGAATATGCAATATAGTCCACTTTCAAAAAGCACAGAGTGACTATGAACCGCACCAAAGGATAAATTAATAATTGATAAATTAAGGAGTTTTCTGGTCTGAATACACCCATAGACGAATGGATGCTGCAATTAATTCTGTTCTCGCAGATTCACGAGCAAATCAACATGGGGCAGTCCCAGAGATTGATAATGTGAAGAACTATAAATGTGGTTACACTGCCTCGTTTGTTTAAAAAAAAAAAAATCCACAAACGCACACAAAAACTGAATTCCGGCTTGTTGGGCATCTTAATGGGTGCCAGTGTTTACACATAAATAAATGTAATTGATGACCACATTGTATCATATTATTTGAGAATGAATTTATAAACCTTAACCAGATTTAGTTTTGTTATTAAATACAAACAATAATAAGTCAACATAAATCACAATTTCTGAATGGGCGGTAGCAGTAATAGCTTAATTGTGTTATAGTGTAATCCTTTGCACAACGTTGAATGCTTTTATTTTGTTAAGTTCAATACGGATGCGCATTGTAAATAAATGACACAACTTTACTACAAAGGAACCAGAAACGATCGACGTGTTCTTTCCATATTGAAAGCAATCTTACTTTAAAGAAGAAGTAACTTGCGAACTTGACGCCAGCCCCCACAAATATATGCAGCATAATTTACTTTATTACTGCTAAATTGTGTTTAGCTTACTCAAATAAAAATCAGTAAGTAAGGCATTAATTAAGCGTACATTTTTGTCTCTTGTGACCACGTATTATTTTGCCGCTAGTTCACTGCGGGCCATTACTAACTTGAAATACTGAATGGTGGGAGTTTCGTAAACTGAGGATCCAATGTATGAACAAATCCAAACACATCCTGGAAAGTATTGCGTTCAACTGCTATACAAAGTGATACATGTCACATCAGTATCAAGAGAGGCCTCACTTTAGTAATGGATGGTGTCGCTGAAAAGTTGGAGGAAAATTGGCTATATAGAATATAGGATATACCCATTGTGCTCCTA